>NW_007270986.1:0-429 GCF_000164805.1 Carlito syrichta | reverse complement strand
CAGCCGGGCGTGGTAGTGCATGCCTGTAATTCCGGCTACTCGGAAGGCTGAGGCGGAAGGATCGCCTGAGCCAAGCAGGTCGAGGCTGCGGTGACCGGGAGCGGCCACTGCACTCCAGTCTGTGCGACAGAGTGAGACTCCAACTCAAAAAAAAAAAAAAAAATTTAGCTGGACGTGGTAGTGCGCGCCTGTAGTTCCAGCTTCTTGGAAGGCTGAGGTGGAAGGATCGCCAAAGCCCAGCAGGTCGAGGCTGCGGTAGCCGGGAGCGGCCACTGCACTCCAGTCTGGGTGACAGAGTGAGACGCCAACTCAAAGAAAAAAAAGTGTCACATCACGGTTACACTTTCCCCACACCAATAGCTGGCAAACATTTACTTCTGTGGTTAAACTCAGTAGTTTTCTCTGTAGCCAGCTACTTGGTTTTGTTTT
>NW_007270985.1:0-711 GCF_000164805.1 Carlito syrichta | reverse complement strand
GATAAAATAGAATTTATTTGGACTACAATATTGCGGGGACCCGCCCTTCAAGGGTCATGAGATATCCTGAAGGAGAGATGGATAGGTGACAGACGAAGTTCATATACACAGACACCTGCCTCTTGAACAGATGACAATCTAATGTTAGTTAACACAGAGCTTTTATACCATTCATGAAGGGGCAAGACAAAGGAAATTCTTTCACGTACATATCTTTTAAAAGTTACCATCTAGTGGTCTTAGTAGCAAACAAACCAAGATTCCCATAGGCATAGTAGCAAATAAGCCAAGATTCTCATAGGCATTTAGACAACAAGTCTTATTCATAAAGCCAACAATGATACTTTCAGTCCGATGTCCGAAATTACAGTCTCAAGAAAGTTTCTTTAAGTGTATATTTCTTTATGAGTCAGGAATTTTCCCATCTTAGGCTCTTATGTTCTTCAGAGTCCTGTGATCGCCTCCTTTGTCCAGATGTCCTCATTACTTTTCTCTTATCTTGCAGTGCTTGTTTCTAAAGAGAACTCAAAAGAAGCTTTTAGTAATGTTTCCCAGGCCCCTCAAGGTTGCTTTCTGTTTTAGCTGATCTGTCATAAAAGTGTCTGATTATTATATCATGAGTTTAGTGAAACCCAGTCTATAAATGTTAACTTAGAGTTTTAACTATAGAATTTTGTAAAAACCTTAACATCAATCCTTATCCTAAGTCAG
>NW_007270984.1:0-809 GCF_000164805.1 Carlito syrichta | reverse complement strand
CTTCATGGTCAAAATGTCTTCTTTCTGATGATAGAAGCAATATCTTATGTATATGACAGATAATTCATAATTTAGAGATTTCATAGTAGAATATTTTGAACCTCTTCAGGAAAAAATGCACATGGAAATAAATTTAAGCACATTAAATGATTTTTGGTTAAAATAGTTTGTAATGTATTCTATTTTTATACAACGTAGAACTACTTGAAATATTTTTAAAAATAATGTAATATTTTATGTGTTCCTTTGTTCCTTATTTTTTATGTTTATATTTTTTACTATTGCTCTAGTAAAGGTGGTCACCTTTTACTTAGCTTCCTGTTATAGCATTCTTCAGTTTATTCCCCCTGTTAATCATTCTTCTAAAGTGTTAAATAGAAATTGAAAATCTCTCTTTCCTCTGTTTAAAACTTTGTAATGGTTTCCCATTGATTGAGTCTCAGATTTTGGTATGTAAGAGGATGACCTGAGTGTAGATACTTTAGCCTCATTCTAAGATTCTTACTCAGTTTTGTTCTGAAATGGGTTCATGAAGCTGCATGTGGATGTACTTCCCAGACATATGTCATAGGAGTCTTTTGGTGGTACTTTGAAAGATTTTGGAGACAAAGTGCTGCATGAAATAATAGAGCTTTAATATGCATTACACATAAAATGTAAAATGCATATTATGGTTCAGTTATATTAATTTCAGTTGTAATTCTTACATTTTTTCTAATTCCCTTCTAAGCCTGACATTCCCACCCTCCCAGCATGTGATGAGGCTCTTCTTTGCCTATGATGTCCTCTCAATCACCTTTGCTCACCTG
>NW_007270983.1:0-883 GCF_000164805.1 Carlito syrichta | reverse complement strand
GGATTCGTACTGTCACATCGCCATGTGGCTTCAAAGACAGAGCAGTGACAGGCACCATATAAAAACAGAACCCAAAGGCAGGGGCCAGGCTCAGAACCCAAAAGATCTCCAGAGCTGGGAGTGGAGGGAAACCCACAGTCATGAGCCAACAGGTAAGGAGGCCCAGGGGCCCCCGAGAGGCAGAGGCAGCTGGAGGGTCACTTCCTCTATGTCAAGTGCAAAGAAAGTCACCCAGGAAAGACCCAGCTCATGTTACCAATGGCCCCTGAGGCCAGGGCTTTGAGTGGGCTGCAAGAGGGACACAGAACAAACTCTGGTAGCGGGCCACCCTTGTGTGGTGACCGCATCTGTGACACCCTCCAACTCTGTGTGGCAGGGGTGCATAAAGTGTTGGCTAGAAGTTGGTATGATTGCCAGGGACCTGGTGGAGGGTGTGTCCTACTGAGCCAGCAACTCCACTTCTGCATGAATTCTGTAAGTCAGGATAAGGCCACGTGCACATGGAAAGGTGTACAAGGGTGTCCCCTGTACAACGTACAGTACTGTGCTAAGCAAATGGGGATGTATAGCCACCCTAATCATTTAAAGACTGCTTGGTCAAGTTGCAGTCTCTTCTTCCCATGGAATCCACAGCCATGAGAATGAATGAACCTAGGGTGCATACGAATGTACCCCCAAAATATATGACTCAGCAAAGAGAAGGTGATCTGCAGGAGTCATGCAATATGCTATCACTTCCAGAGAAAGATCAGGAAGACTCAGCACAGCCCTACAGACTGCATATGTCTATCATCATCCACTAGAACAGCGCAGAAGCTGTCACCCAGAAAAACAGATACTGGACCCAGGAGAAAAGTTTTTTATTGGAGGAAGGAAGGGGTTG
>NW_007270982.1:0-648 GCF_000164805.1 Carlito syrichta | reverse complement strand
GGTATATGCCAGTCAAGCATTTTAAGTGATTTTATTATATTTGCTTTGGTTTTCATGAGGCTTTGGGTATCTCAATGTCAAATAGACCTGAGATTTGCATTTGTGTACTTTTATCTGTAGAAGAAATGTTCAAAAATATACAGTAAGCAACCATAACTTTTCAGCTTCCATGTCAGGCTAAAGAGATGTGAACTGGTAAAGAGTAGGAAAAATTGACCCATTTCTGCTGTCCAATTATTAAAAACTTTGTTCCCATTTCCACCAAGCTCCTAAATTCTTATTTATTTGCCTAAGTAGGAAGTTTGTCACAGAATCAGAGAGTCTGAGCTCATAGTAGAAAAAGAGCGACCAACTATTTTATCTTCCAAATTGGGAAAGCAGTCATAAACTGAGGTTGTTCCATATAAACCAGAATGTAAACTGACTGCTTATACTACTTTATGGGAATATCTCAACCACTATCTTGTACAATTACATTTTAAGTAAAGGACTAGTGACAATGAAGTTAGGACTGTGTAGCAGTTTCTGGAAATCAAATTTAGATGTCTTCATGTCCAAGAATTTTAAAAAGTCAAGAATATAAATGCTATTATTTTATTTGGTGATCCTTTCTTTTCAATGTAACATTGAAGAAAAAATTAAGATGAG
>NW_007270981.1:0-751 GCF_000164805.1 Carlito syrichta | reverse complement strand
ATCACTGAAAATGACCTACTTCATAACGACCAAACTTTTTCACAATCCTTCTATCTATCCTTTTTTATAGCTGCATAATATTCCACTGTGTATATACCTCATTTTTTACCCATTCCAGCTTTGATGGGCAACATGTGTGGTACTATGTTTTTTTGCAATTGTGATAAGAGCTGCAAAAAGCATACGGGTGCCGGTATGTTTTTGGTAAAAATTATTTGAGTTCCTTCAGGTGTATTCTCGACAGGGGAAATTCTGAGTCACATGGTGGGTCAAGAACTTGTTCCTTTACAAACCACCACACTGTTTTCCAAAGATATTGTTCTGGTTTTCAGTCCACATGCAGTGTAGAAGCATTTATTTCTTCCAATATCCTGACCTGCATCTGTTATGGTTTGTTTTATTAATGATTGCCAGTATCACAGGGGGTATGTGATATTTCAAAGTGGTTTCATTTGCATTTCTTTGAGGATGAGTGAGGCTGAGCAATTTTCATGTGTTGCTAGCTACCCATATCTCCTCTTATGAAAAGTGTCCAATCACGTATTTTGCACACTTTTCAAAATTAATGTTTGTCTGATGTTTCTGAGTGCTTGAGTTTCTTGGAGATCCTAGATGTATTGCCTCTTTACAGATATATAGGTGGAGAATCGTTTTTCCCACTCTGTTGGCTGTATTCCTGCCCTTCTGATGGTTTCTTTTGTTTTGCAGAAATATATTAATTTGATGACATCCCACTAGTCTTACTCACGTC
>NW_007270980.1:0-673 GCF_000164805.1 Carlito syrichta | reverse complement strand
TCATAAACATTATAATAACTGTAATCCCTACCTTTCCTGCTCTCTGGCGCTATCTTCTTAAATGACTTTGTAAGAATTCATTGAGAAGCTTTGACAGAAACAACTTGCCGTTTTCTCCCTTGATTACACAATGAGGTGGCTTCTACTACCATGCTACTGTAAGAAATTCTGCCATGAAGAACTCTGTACATGATTTTTTTTTTGCATTTTAAAATATTCCTTAGAATTTTTTTCTAAAACTGGGATTGCTGGATGAGATGGAAAATGCATTTTATGGTTATTTATTTGTTAAGTTTCCAAAAGGGTCTGATTCATTTAAAGCACCACAGCAGTATTCTGAGGAGAGGAGATGAAGGTTCCAGTTTGAATACACCCTCATTAATAAGGAATTGCATTTTGATTCTGGATTTTTTCTTAATAAATAAAAATTGCACATTTTTACTAATTCCATCATAATTTCATTTCAGTCTGTCTTGCTAATTCGCACTTTCTGTCATTTGCTTTTCAACATGGGTTCTTTCTTTCTTCTCAATAATTTCTTTTTTACTCCATTATTTATGCTTTTGCTGCTCTCCTGACTATAATGTTTTGTTTATGACTCAGTTATACTATGTATTATACTATGTCTTACAGAACAGATATTTGGAAAACCGTGTCCTTTAATAGGTCATCA
>NW_007270979.1:0-838 GCF_000164805.1 Carlito syrichta | reverse complement strand
CTGAGACAAGGCCTTGGTCTGCAGCAGCCCCGCGATTTCAGATACAGCTCCGCGGGACCATGTCCCGCAGCATAGCAGCTGGGAATGCAGAGGTTGGGAGGAGAGGAGTTGGGGCCAGGAGGGTGCGAGGCCACCGTCACTGAACCCTGGGGCTGAGATTAATCCCTGTCTAAATTTGGAAAACCTGGCCAAGGCCCTGGGGCTTTCCCCAGAGAGTTGTACTCCACCCGGAGGTCTGTCTGGGGCTGGGGGGATCATGGGAGCATTTCAGAGAACCAGTGGGAGCATCGGACAGAAGGAGTGAGGGGGAGGCACCTTCACACACCTTCTCACCTGTCCCTTGTCCTAACTTCCTGCCTCTTCCAATCCCTCATTCCCAGGCCAGGTTTCCCAGCATAGCAGTTCAAGTCGCCCTTTCCAGCTGGTACATGACAAGTGAGTGTTTGCTTCTGCCACGGGGAGGGCACAGGGATGGGAGACTAGCTGGGACCCAGGAGGAGCAGGACCAGGCTGTGGCCAGGGTCACACAGTCATTATGGAAGGGGTGCGATCGCCAGCCCCAGGCACTGGGGGAGCCGCCACCTGCTTTTTTCCAGATCCAGGGCTTCGAGGTTTGGTGACTCACCCCTGGCATCTGCTGCGTGACCGGTGATGCCCAGTGGTGGCCAGACATTCATGGTGCTCATGTCTTCTTGTCTCCCTGTTCTCCATGTAGCACTCTGGCCCCACAGGAGGCAACACCAAAGATCCTGGCCACCCTCCTGTCTGTCGGATTAAGGGTCTTCTTTGCTTTTTGCAGGGAAGGAGGGGGAGCTGGGGAAGGGGAACCAAGGAGGAA
>NW_007270978.1:0-622 GCF_000164805.1 Carlito syrichta | reverse complement strand
CAAAGTGCACTACATTCATCAGGGCTTTCCAGAGAGAATAAGTTAATAGGATGTGTCCTGGGGACTTACCACAGAAATTGGATCATGCAGTGATGGGGACACTGGGATGCTGGTAGTATGGCTCAGTCCAAGCCTTAGGACCAAGGAATCCAATTGTGTAACTCTCAGTCTGATGCTGGGATCCTCGGGACATAGGGGATTGTTTGTTACTGCTCCTTCTCCAGGAATTAGGCCCCCTTTCGGCCCTTTTTCTATCTCACAGTTTATAGGTCAGAAACACCTTTCCTGGCTACCTTTTTCCAGCTACCAAGCACACACGTATGGGACGTGATCATTCAGGTGTATTTGCCACCACAAGGAATTTGGATAAATCTGTGGATTATTTACTTTGTGTTTCACTCCCAGGGAACAGGAACAAAACCTGCTGTACTCAATAATGCTTCCTCAGCACCTGGTCCAACCCAGCCCAAGTTTGATGAACAAATAAATGAACAACCACAGGTGACTAGGCCATGGATGGACACATGAATGACACAAGTGGGGTGAGACAGATCTATCCAGAAAATGCAAATTTGGTGATGCTTGAAGTACAACGTGGTGGGAAGGAGAAACCAAAGCATGA
>NW_007270977.1:0-495 GCF_000164805.1 Carlito syrichta | reverse complement strand
ATTACGAATAGCCAAAAGAACACTTAACATCAAAACAACAGTAACAACAAATACAACAACAAAAACAAAGCAGGAGCTATCAAACTCCCAGATTTTAAATGTTATTATAAAGTTACGATAATCAAAACAGCATGGTATTGGTACAAGAACAGGCATATAGACCAATGGAACAGATTTGAGATTCCAGAAGCAAAACTTCAATTTCTCAACCTACTCATATTTGACAAAGCCTCCACCACCAACGACTAGGGAGATGAGAACCTATTCAGTAAGTAGTGCTGGGAAAGCTGGCTGACAACATGCAGAAGACTAAAACAAGACCCCTACCTATCCCCATACACAAAAATAAACTATAAATGGATCAGAGACATAAATGTCAAACCTCAAACTATATGAACTTAGAAAATGCAGGAGACACCCTTATGGAACTGACAACCTATTCCTGATCAAAACCCGAAGTGCCCAGGCCATAAGAGATAAGATAGACAAGTGGGA
>NW_007270976.1:0-766 GCF_000164805.1 Carlito syrichta | reverse complement strand
TCAGAACACCATGGGGAGGAAGGACAGAGGAGGCCATAGACAGGCAGGTGAAAAAAGCAAGAGAAGAAATATTCTAGAATGGAAGACAAAGCCCTCCAAGAGCCCCAAGAGGTGTGTCCATTGAGTGTGGGTGTGGTGTACACATTCCAATTTTAGCAAGGAGTAACAACAGATTTGCTCATCTCCCCACCTGACAATCCTCCTGTGTCTCCCCAGAAGGCAAGAATGACTCAAACCAGACAATCACACCTCACAAAACAGACAAAGGTGAAATGCAAGCCAGGCTTGGGAAAGCTCCCAGCGCACATCTGAGCAGGCACACTGCTGGGACAGCTGCCAGGGATGATTGGGGAATGGCTGCTACCCCACAACAGGACCTCTTTAACCAGGGGCAGGGCCTGCCACCTTATGACCTGATTTCACTTTTCAGTGGCACAGAACACACCCTGTCACATTGCAAATCTGAGAAGCCATGGAGGCCCCATGAGGCCAAGGAAGAGGCCAATCCCTTTGATGAAAGACTGGGCCACGGCCACTGGAGTCAACACTGGGTTGCAGGTTGGTGAGGACAGCTGGGCAGGGTGAGAATCCCAGTGACAGGACCTGAACAGGAACTTACCTCAGGCTTAATTGAGGAATGTTTTGGTAAAGCTACAGTGGACACCTGTCACCTTGTGTGTTCAAAATCCATTTCCCAAACTTTGGGGCAGCATCTCAAGCTAGTCGAGGAGAACCTCCCTTCTCCATTTGTATTCTCTGGGGTGCT
>NW_007270975.1:0-857 GCF_000164805.1 Carlito syrichta | reverse complement strand
ATGCTGTAGGAGGATAAAGAAGACTGTTTTCTGATGCTTTAGAATCAGCTTATGAGCTACTTGGCTTTAGCCAAAAGACTTTTCAGTCTTAGATGGAACACTGAATTCAGACTACTAGAACCTAGCTGGGAGAGAAGGAGGCCAATCCAGGAGTAAAGGCATCAGGAAGAGGATAGAGCCAGGTCATGTATATGGCCAGTTCTCCAGGTGATAACTAGTCGTGGGTCTTATCATTTTCAGGCACAACTTGGAATTTGTCAGTTAACCTGTGAGCCCGACACGGTGGCGTGCATCTCAAATACCTTCCAGCTACAAGGAAGGGTGAGTCGGGGGCATAGCCTGAGTCCACCAGTTGGAGTCTGCGATGCCCATGAGCACCTCACTGCACTCTAGCCTCGGCGACAAGAGTGAGAATTCACACAAAAAAGGAAACAAGATGCCTACAACTCCTCGTACCCTGTTTCTATGGTAAATACCACAAGGCCTGATCTTGACTGCAAATGGTATGCTCTAGAACTACTCAAACTCTTGAGGAAACTGAAACCCTTTCCCCCTCCTGTCTGTGCTGAGACCTCTTGGAAGTTGCTGACTCAGTCTCGGTCCCTCATTCCTCAGAAATTCCCCAAATTTCTGCATCTTGCTCTGGCTTCTGCCAGTTCTGTTCAATCCTTGCTTCCTCAAAGACTAGGGCAGGCAAAGGTCTGTCCGACTCATCTATGAAACTATTTCCTCACGATGGCGCTGTGGCTCAAGAGGACGCTAACAGGCCTGTCTGACACCCGCCCATCAACTTGGAAAAAAAGGCGCCATCAAACTCTCCTCCCTGTGATCCACCTTCAGTTTTTTTCTCCCTGAGG
>NW_007270974.1:0-834 GCF_000164805.1 Carlito syrichta | reverse complement strand
TACGTTTCTCCAGAAGCAGGGTGTTGGAAGGTGGGGGGCTTTTTTGCAGGTTGAAATCTGAGATGGGAGAGGAGGGAGCCAGGAGGGTGGCTTATGTGGGGACTTTGTAGTGGGGGAGGCGAGCTTGGAGGAGAAAGCACAGGTGCATGTGGGACAGTGGGAGGGAGAGAAGCTATAGAGGGAGTGTTTATGGAGGAGAGAAAGGACTGAACTAGGAAATCTCCACCCACCGTTTTGAACGCTCACAGAAATTATATAGGCCACTGATTTTGGTTGTCTAAGGGATATGTTGGCCAGTCCTGTGTGCAGATTGTTTAAGAGGCATTTAAGATGGGAATCGGCTGGCAGGATGACGAACCTCCCATGGAAGGACAGGTGGACTAAACGGGGCATCCCCTAAAGAGTCGGCTGTCCAAGAAGTGTGGCTGTGGCAAAGTCGGTCATCACAGAGGTTTGGCACAGCCAGGGTTCTCCTGGAGAACCGAGGGGTCAAGGCACCTTGTGTAAGGATTTTTGGACCAGACAGAAAGCACTTGACCGGACAGTGGGTGGGAGCATGTTCGAGATTCCTGCCGGTCGAACAGGGCTTATTGCGGGGCAATAGACGTGAAAACTCTGAGGTTTACTGTTGCCCAACAGATATAGGAGTCCTTTAGAATCCGCTGTGGGCCAGCAGATGTGGGACCCCTGGGGTCCACTGTGGCCTGGCAGCTGTGGGATTCCTTAGTGGGGGGAGAGAGAGAGGAAGAGAAAGAGAATTTTACGGAAACCGCTGTGGGTTAGCAGACATGGGACCCCTGGGGCCTGCTGCAGCCTGGCAGCTGCGGAAGTTTT
>NW_007270973.1:0-828 GCF_000164805.1 Carlito syrichta | reverse complement strand
TCTAAGTGAATTTATGAAAAATAAGACTACTGGGAAGGTGTTTGAGTCTGTGAATCAGATAGAGATAGTTTTAATGATGAGCTGGGCTGTAAAATCAGCTATAAATATAATAAAACAGATAAGCATAATTTAATTGTTCTGTCAAGTGAATGGGAAATGTGCATGCACAGCAAGGAATAGAAATGGAGTACATTTTTTCTATTGGCATCTTAAGTTGTTACCTATGATCTAGTTGCCATATTTTGAACATTAACTTTCAATGAGGAAATGAAAGACCTTTTTCTTTACTTTTAATTTCCTGATAGGTTTTTCTGCGGTGTAGAAGCTGTTTCAGAATGTAACAGTGCCAATCTATAGCACTGTTTGTTGTCAAGTATAAACATTCTTTGGGACTGCCACTCATGATGTTATGCTTCTGGAGCTTAGTCTGCCTCACTAATTACTTTATTTGTTTACTATTACCATAGCATTGTCATTGTCACAACTTTTCAGCGGGTACAGTAGGGAACCGTTGTAAAGTTTTTTAGGTGAATTTTTAAATTAATTTTTTTCACACAGATCTGCAAAATGAATCTTAGTCATCAGATTATGTTCAGTCTCTGTCATTAAACATGGTTCTCACAAAACACAATGGACTTGTTCCTTCCTATTGCCTCATGCTGAGGTCATTTTGCAAACACATGGGTATTGAAGTTCAGTAGTATCACTTCCTCCTAGTCCCTGTTGGCTTAATTTTTTTTCTTTCACTTTTTTTTGAGCTGGAGTCTCACTCTGTTGCCCAGACTGGAGTGCAGTGGCATGCTCCCGGCCACCACAACCTCGACCTGG
>NW_007270972.1:0-748 GCF_000164805.1 Carlito syrichta | reverse complement strand
CAAATAAGTCAAAACACAACTAGTCAAACACACAAAGAAACAAGGTATGTAACTGACTATAAGACTTTATCTTACTCAAGCAAAGTCACAGAAGACATATAAAGGCAATTCTTATTTCATATAGTTGCTTACAGTTTTATGTACCATAGTTCTCCATCACATCTGATGTTAGCCTTGTGCTCTTCAACATAAAATATAAAAGATGACCAATCAACCAACAGGTCACACTGTTTCCCTAATATATGTAAAAGTAATATTTTTAAAAGTGTAATTGCCAATTTTACTGACATTGTGTCGCTATTTTTAACCTAATATTTGAACAAATACATTTATACTTTAGCCTATAATTTCCTTAATAAAATAGTTTTTTGTACTATGTGATTTCTCATAATAAACTTTAAATAAACTTCTGATTGCTGCTCATATTTGCATATAAATAACACCTAAACACACACACAAAATACCTGTAGCATCTATGCAAAAATTCCTGAATCACACTGGGAGCTAAATTCTCAAAATTAATTAGATAAAGTGCATCGGTAAGTATTATTTTAATTATTATTAGAAATCACCTGGTCTCCAAGTACTAACCAGGCCCGACCCTGCTTAGCTGCTGAGATGAGATGAGATTGGGTGTGTTCAGGACAGAGGGGCACACCTCATCAACAAGGGTACCTTCATAATCAATATTTGCATACCTAACCCTGAATTGTACCCCACATCTTTAAAAGAAAAAAGAAAAAGAAAA
>NW_007270971.1:0-865 GCF_000164805.1 Carlito syrichta | reverse complement strand
CAGTTTAAAAATCAACTGGGCTCAAAGACTGGCAGTTCACGGATGCACCTCCTCTGCCACCACACCCGAGTGCTCTGAAGATCCGATTGCCTCCTGGGGTCCCAAACCTGTTAGTCCCAGCTTGCTGACTGTCCGAGCTTTCCTGCAGGCGAGTCCCAGTCACCTCTTCCTCCAAGCTTCGCATGGTCTCGCCAGCCGCACAGGACACCTGCTTCGGTTCCTGGAGCCCTGGTGCTACGGGTCGCAAGGCAGCCAGCTCTTCTGATCCAGGGCACCAACGTGGGGTGGGGGTGGGCGGCTTTGGAAGGAGGCTCAGTTTCAGCTGTGCTGGGTCCCTGGGTCTGGCTGTGAATGGCTCCTTGGCTCCTCTCTGGCACAAGGACAACCGGGCTGTGGCTGGGTGCAGTTGGCTCCAGGTAGAGGCAGCCTTCTGAGAAGTGGCTGGGTTGCCTGAACTGCCCCTGTGAGGAGGGGCGGGGTTGGAGTGTCTTGGGTTGGGATCTTTTCCAGCTGAGTGACTCAGGCCACATATCTGGACCTTCAGGGTTTGATGACCCGGCAGGTGGAGCCTTGCAGCCTCTGCTCTGGAGCCAGGAGCCCTACAGGACCCGGGTCATCACTTTTCTTTGACCTAAACCCTTGGGCTGCTGGAGGGGTCACCCTGGATGCCAGGGAGGCTTAGTTGGAGAGTTCCCTGGTGTTTTAGAGAGAAATTATGACCTCTTTTAAGGGTCCCTAAGCAGAGCCCTCCTCCCCGCTAGGACATACGGGACCACGGAGCCCTGGGCTCACCAAACCCTCGATGGGAGGGAACAAAACAGTGGCAGAGCTGTGGGAAGTAAATTCCAGGCTGGGCTGAGCCAGA
>NW_007270970.1:0-805 GCF_000164805.1 Carlito syrichta | reverse complement strand
AAAAAACAAAAAAAAAACATACCTGTTTCTCCCTCTCATACCTTTCTGCGACATGGTAATTTTTTTTTGAGTTGTAATCTCACTCTGTCCCCCAGACTGGAGTGGGGTGGCCACTTCTGGCCACCGCAGCCTCGACCCTCTGGGTGCTACCACATCTGGCTAATTTTGTGATTTAATGTAGAGATGAGGTTTCGCCAAGTTGCCCAGGCAGGTCTCAAACCCACAGGCTCAGGCAATCTACTCACCTCAGCCTCCCAAGGCATGGGATTACATGCTGAGCCACCGAGTCAGGCATCTGTGACATATTCTTATGAAAAATTTACATATCCAGAAAAGCCGAGGAAATTGAGCAGCGAACCCCTTTCTGCCCACTTACAGATTCTGCCATTAATCATTCCCCAGACTTCTCCTGCGTTTTTTAAAGTCAACATCTAAAATTTTTTTCTTCCTGGGTATAAATATTTGCGGAGGTTCCAGGAGGTAAATATTGATACTTTGAAAGGAATTGTTGCCCAAGTCTTGAGTTCCCTTCTGCTGCATAAGCCACCATGATTCCACACCCACCTTTCATAGGCAGATGCATGATTGAGCCTCAGGGCATTTTCATCCTTCCTTTCTTTTCTTGAATTTTATACAGTCACTTTCCCCAAAGAATTTTATTTTAAGGTAATAGACTTGTATGCTCATGGGCCTTTTTTAATCAGTTTGGCACACTTCTGTGCAAGAAACATGTATATCAGTCGACTTTTAGAACATTTCCTGTGATCACTTTTGTTAAGTACTTAAAAAAAAATCGCTTCTGAAT
>NW_007270969.1:0-508 GCF_000164805.1 Carlito syrichta | reverse complement strand
GATAAATAAAAAAATTAAAAATTGAGACCTAATTAAAATTCAATATAGTCTAATCAAATAAACAGTATTTAATCATTATCGAATAATTTTGGCATATTGTTAAATTCTGAATTCTTAGGATCTGAGAAAAAATTATTTGTCCCTAAAATAATAATGTATTTTAAATTTTAATTCAATTACATTGAGTATGACTGGTTCCTCAATTTTAATTGAACAATTTGTGTTTTCACAAGTGCATACAATGATGTAGTCACTGGAAAAATTATAATATGTTTTATCATTCTACATTCCTATCGCTATTACTTCTTCCTAATTTTGGCTTCTGGTGTTTACTGATCTATGTTGTGTCTTTTTAATTTTGTCATTTAGAATTCTATGTAGCTTAATTAGAAATTTTTAAATGTCTCTTATCCTTTTTTTTTTTTTTGAGTTGGAGTCTCACTCTGTCGCCCAGACTGGAGTGCAGTGGCCGCTCCCGGCCACCACAGCCTCGACCTGCTGGGCTCCG
>NW_007270968.1:0-884 GCF_000164805.1 Carlito syrichta | reverse complement strand
TACCATTCAGATCTGACCTCTGTGTGTTATGTTCTAGCCTCACAATGAAGAATAAATCTAGACAGAAATGAATAGTTTTTAAGCCAGTACAGCTAATTTTATTCCTATTCTGTGAAGAGATTATAGGCACAGTCTTTCTTTTTCTAAATAATTCAATCTTTTAGAAATAGGAAAGTTATAGAAACATAGAAATTGAGAATAACAAAGTTGACTCAGTATTTGATCAAATTTCTTAAGATTTGTGTTCTCTTAAGCTGAATAATCTTTTTTAATTTAATATCAGTTCTGAAAGACCTCTCTCTAGAGATTGGTTTTATTGACAATTTTTAATGTTCTTTGCTGTTTCTAAGCTTGAATTATGTCATAGACATCTGTATATCTTACTTAAAGAAAAGTATCTAACTCTATGGCTTACTTGATGTGTACAAATCGTATTTTTGTTTTAATACTTTAGATATGTACATCATGATTCTGGTTTAATTACCGACATGTTGCAAATACTCTTTCAGTTTATGGAAATGTCAAGCGGTTAGGTATTGACAGGTAAGAAACTTTAATAAAGCTTAACTTCGAACTCAGTGAAGATCACCCTTAGATAATTGGTATTATAATTGTGTTTTTGTTGTTGCTTTTGAAAAGATAAAGAAATTTGAAGTTATTTTGTTGCTGTCAGAATCTACCACCATGTATAAAGTAGATGTTACTTAAGACCATAATGGCATATTATATAAAAGAACAATCAACTACTAAGGTAAAAAGATTTTATAAAGTATAATTGGTTACTGCTACTTATTATTAATTGCCTCAGTCAGGGTTTTTAATTGCAGGTAACAGGGCAGTTCTGACTAATTCAAGCAGAAAAGGGAGTTATTGAAAGCATATTG
>NW_007270967.1:0-801 GCF_000164805.1 Carlito syrichta | reverse complement strand
CGGTGCTGGATTTTATCAAAAGCTTTTCTGCATCTAGTGATATGATCATGTGGTTTTTGTTTGACATCTGTTGATGTATTAATTACATTTATGGTTTTACGAATATTGAAACCAGGCTTGCATGCCAGGAATGAAGCTTACTTGGTCATGATGGATGATTTTTGAGATGTATTGTTGAATCCGGTTTGCTAGAATCTTGTTGAGAATTTTAGCATCTATGTTCATCAAAGATATTGGCCTGTAGTTCTCTTTCTTTGTTGGATCTTTACCTGGCTTGGGTATCAATGTGATGTTGGCTTCGTAAAATGATTTGGGGAGAGTTCCATCTTTTTCAATCGCCTGGAATACCTTCAGTAGGATTGATATCAGCTCCTCCTTAAATGTCTTGTAGAATTCTGCTGGAAAGCCATCTGGACCAGGGCTTTTTTTTGTAGGAAGTTTTCTTATTACGTGGTCGATTTCCTTGATTGTTATTGGTCTATTTAGGGTCTCAATTTCTTCTTGTTCCAACCTAGGTAGGTTGTGTGATGTCAGAAAGTCTTCCATTTCCTTCTGGTTTTCAAGTTTGTTTCCATACAAGTGTACGTAGTAGTCTCTAATGATCTTTTGCATTTCTTCAGGGTCAGATGTGACTTCATCTTTTGTGTTTCTGATTATGCTTATTTGGTTTTTTTCTTGGTCAGTCTAGCTAGGGGACCATCAATCTTGTTTACCCTTTCGAAGAACCAGCTTTTTGTTTCATTGATTTTTTGTATTATCTTTTTGTCTTCTATGTCCTGGATTTGGGCTTTTATTTTGGTG
>NW_007270966.1:0-800 GCF_000164805.1 Carlito syrichta | reverse complement strand
CAGGAGGGTGGCATGCCCATCCACAGGGACTTCACCCTGGCACCACATTACCCACATTCTACCCAAGTCCTTTATAACCAATGAGCAGCTGTGTGTGGTGTTTCCCTGAGTTCTGGGAGCCAGCCTCGAAGAATTCTGGGACCAAGGAGGAGGCTGGGGAGCCCGTGATTTACAGCCGATAGGTTACAGGGACAGGAGACCAGGGCCCCATGACCACCATCTGGAGCAGGCCACCTTGTGGGCTGAGCTCGTCACCATGGGATGTGACGTGTCTTCCAGGGAGGCAGGATCAGCAAGAAACTTGCAGGACAGCTGGTTGGTGTCTGGTGTCAGAGGTGTCCTGGATGAGGGCAGGGAGACACAGTGTGGGTTTCCCTCCCTGAAAAACAGACAGAAGGGTAGGAACCAGGCACACCAGGCTGTGGACTGCAGTCATTTATGTGACATGCCTAGAACAGGCAAATCCACAAGCTGACGGGGTCCTGGTCAACAGGGGCTGGGGGAGGGGAGGGTTTTCTGATGGTGCACTGAAGGCCAGAACTTTCAGGATTAGCCGGGGTGGGACAGTGGGAATGTACTGAATGCCCCTGAAATATGCACTTTATTTATGTATTCATTTATTTTGAGTGGGAGTCTCTGTTGCCCAGCTGGAGTACAGTGGCATGATCACAGCTACTGCAGATTTCCGGGTTCAGGTGATCCTCCTGCCTCAGTCTTCTGAGTAGCTAGAACTACAAGTGCTCACCACCGTGCCTGGCTAACTTTTTTTTAATTGTAGAGACAAGGTCCCGCCACGTGCC
>NW_007270965.1:0-839 GCF_000164805.1 Carlito syrichta | reverse complement strand
GGGGAGGGGAGTTGGGGACTGCAGGCCAAAGAGGGATAATGGAGAGCGAGAGGAAGGAGATGACCACATGGCAGGGGACCAGCCTGGGCTAGGAAGACAGGGCCAGACAGTCTTGATGGTTCATACAGCAATGTGTCACAGAATATGCACCAGAGTAACTAGGCAGCATTGCGACGTTCCCCAGGTAAACTCTCAAGAGTCTGTTTACAAGAAATCCCAAAGTGTCTCTAGAGATGCACAGCCAAGCTGCTGTAATCCGGGTCAGACATGACACAGGGAGGGGTACAACGAAGCACACCATCAATAAGAGCAGAAGCAGGGCTCGGTGGCTTAGCCTGTAATCCCTTGCCTTTGGGAGGCTGAGGTGAGTGGATTGCCTGAGCCCACGGGTTCGAGACCTGCCTGGGCAGGCGAGACCTCATCTCTACAATAAATCAAAAAATTAGCCGGGCGTGGTAGCGCGCACCTGTAATTCCGGCTACTCGGAAGGTTGAGGCGGAAGAATCGTCGGAGTCCAGCAGGTCGAGGCTGCGGTGGCCAGAAGCGGACACTGCACGCCAGTCTGGGTGAAAGAGTGAGACTCCAACTCAAAAAAAATAATAAGAAACAAGAACAGAACGTGTGTTCATAATTCGGGGGAAATTATTTCACTCAGCAAAAAACATTTTAA
This sequence comes from Carlito syrichta, assembly GCF_000164805.1. Taxonomy (NCBI): domain Eukaryota; kingdom Metazoa; phylum Chordata; class Mammalia; order Primates; family Tarsiidae; genus Carlito; species Carlito syrichta. Next base: position 169 of record NW_007270965.1, on the reverse strand, counting down.
GGGTCAGCACTAAATTGCCCACTTTGAGAAACTCAGAAAAACGAAAAGGAGATTTTAAAACTGGCAGTGTCTCACTGTAGTTTGTGGCTGACTGGAGCCCTTTCTTGGCTAGTATTCAAATCTCTTTTATCTTCATGTAATCTAATATATTTATTACTATAGTCAATGC
>NW_007270964.1:0-650 GCF_000164805.1 Carlito syrichta | reverse complement strand
CAATAAAATCAAAAATAAACTGAGCGTTGTAGCACGCGCCTGTAGTTTCAGCAACTTGGAAGGCTGAGGCGGAAGTATCGCTGGAGCCCAGCAGGCGAGTCTGCTGTGGCCGGGAGCAGCCACTGCACTCCAGTCTGAGTGACAGAGTGAGATTCCAACTCAAAAAATAAAAAAAATAAAGTTGTGGAGTAAGATGCTAATTCAGAGTTAACAGCTAAGACATCCATTATGCATATCTAAATTTAAAAAGTAGAGAATATATCTAGTTTTTTTGTTTAAGTTTTTCCTAGATAATGGGTACGTAAATATATAGTTATACGTGTTTGTGTGTGTATAAACTGTTCAATTTACATTTTTTTCCAAAAGACAGCAAATTGCTAATTGTTTTAATAGCATTTTTTTTTTTAAACAATGTTGGGAGCCGGCCATGGAGGCCCACTGAGCGTTAGGGATCAGGGAGGGCCGTGGACCTCGAGACCGCTAGGACGTGTTCGGGAGCCATAGACCCCATTTTCCTCCCCCTTTTGCCATGCAGCACAAATAACCTAAAGGAACTCTGCTGGCCTAAGCTGAAGTCTCTGTGACTGTGACAGGCATGGCTCACTCTAGAAACCCATTGTTCCTGTTTCCCATAAACTGCGGTTTCGGCT
>NW_007270963.1:0-814 GCF_000164805.1 Carlito syrichta | reverse complement strand
CGATCCTTCCGCCTCAGCCTTCCAAGTAGCTGGAACTACAGGCGGGCACTACCATACCCAGCTAGTTTTTGATTTATTGTAGAGATGAGGTCTCACCAAGTTGCCCAGGAGGGTCTTGAACCCGTGGGCTCAGGCAATGCATTCACCTCAGCCTCCCAAAGCGTGGGATTACAGGCTGAGTCACCGAGCCCGGCTTAGCCCCTTCTAGTCTTTGACTTGTGGAACAGAAACATACACATCCAGTCCACTTTCAACACTGTGCCACCTGAGGGGTTTGACTGAGAAATACTCATGAAGTTCATGGTCCAGAGGCACAGGCTCACTAGAAGACTGAGCACTCCTGGGACTACTGAATGCTTTCGCTCCCCACCACTCCTCATCATCTTATTACCAAAGGCCTATTAACACCAACTTCTTTTACCTAGCACATCATGTACAGCTATCAAAAAAATTACAAGCATACTAAAAGGCAAAAAGAAACCCTCCAAAACCTGAAGAGACAGAGCAAGCATTAGAACCAGATTTAGCTATGGCAGAGGTGTTGCAATACCCAGACTGAGAATTTAAAACAATTATGTCAAAGCAAGACATACAAAAACATTGAGATTGTTCTGAAAGATGTAGCACACATGTATGAGAAATATAAGAAGGAGAGCAAAGAAGGTAAAGAACAGAATAAATGTTTTTAAAATAATGACTGAGTGATTTCTTCAAATTAATGTCAGACCCAAAACCACAGATCCAGTAGGCTCAAAAAACACCAAACAGTATAAATGCCAAAACAAAGCAAAACCACTATACGCAGTCCTATCAT
>NW_007270962.1:0-716 GCF_000164805.1 Carlito syrichta | reverse complement strand
GAGAAAAAGGCCAGATCCCTACCATGGAAGACCAATCAGAATAGCAGCAGATTTATAAGCAGAAAACCTGCAGGCTAGGAGAGCTTGGAGCCCTATCTTCAAAGTCGTAAAGGATAAACAATTTCAACCAAGAATAACCTACCCAGCCAAGCTAAGCTTCATCAGTGAGGGAGAATTAAAATCTTTCCCAGATATCCAATCCCTAAGAACTTTTGCTGCCCCCAAACCATCTCTACATGAAACACTTAAGAAAGTACTAAACACAGAAGAAAAGGAAATAAAAAACAACGTTCTTCACAAGAGTACAGGGAAAAGAATAAAATATACACGAACCAACCCCCAAACCAAAAGAAAGACAAAAAAAAAAAGAAAAAACCAAGTGGAAGAACAACAACTCAATAAGAACTCCATGATAGGGACGAACTCTCACATTTCAATAATTAGTCTGAATGTGAATGGAATAAATGCACCACTGAAAAGACATAGAATGACAAAATGGATAAAATATCACCAGGCAACAATATACTGCCTTCAAGAGACCCATCTCACTAGAAAGGACATACACAGACTCAAAGTAAGAGGATGGGAAACAAGTTTTCAGGCGAATGGAACACAAAAGAAAGGAGGAGTCGCGATCCTAATTTCAGACAAAATACCATTTAAGCTATCAAAAATTAAAAAAGATACAGAGGGCCACTACATAATGATAAAAGATC
>NW_007270961.1:0-763 GCF_000164805.1 Carlito syrichta | reverse complement strand
CAAGGGACTGGAATCCAATTTTTTAAAGTTTTCAAAGATAAAAAAATTAAACCAAGAATTTCCCACTCAACCAAGCTCAACTTCATCAGCAATGGAGAATTAAAATCCTTCTCAGACATCCAATCCCTAAGAGATTATGCAGGTTTCAGACAAGCTCTACAGGAGACACAAAAAAAGATATTAAGCCCAGAAGAAAGAAAACAAAAGAATGACCACACACCTCTCAGGAAACCACAGAATCAACAAAGAAAACCTTTTGACTGCAAACTTGAAAATACACACATATATCAACCCAAACGTTAAAAGAAAACAGAGAAAAAAAACTTTGTAAGAATCTCATGAGAGGGATAGACACTCACATTTCAATAATCAGCCTGAACATGAATGGGCTAAATCCACCACTGAAAAGACATAGAATGGCAAACTGGATTTAAAAGAAAAATGACCCAGTAATTTGCTACATTCAGAAGCACATCTCATCACAAGGGACATACACAGATTCAAAGTTAAAGGATGGGAAACCAATTTTCAGGGTAAATGGATCACAAAAGAAGGCAAGATCACAATCTTAATATCAGACAAAACAACTTTTGAGCTATTGAAAAGTAAAGTAAAAAAGACACAGAAGGTAAAAAAGTAAAAGGTCAAAAAGTGAAGAAAAAAGATACATAATGTTATCATGTTCGATCTATCAACAAAAAATATCCATCCTAAACATATATGCAACCAACAAAAGAGCACTAGCATGTATAAAGCAACTACT
>NW_007270960.1:0-741 GCF_000164805.1 Carlito syrichta | reverse complement strand
TGGTAAAAACTTGGGGGTAAAACAGACCGTGTGGGTGTTAAAATTTTCCACGGTGATCTTTTCAGTCATGTGGTTTTACACATTCAAAATGTGAACTCTATTTTGAATCTGAACATGACAGAATGGAGGCCCTGTGCGGTGTGAACAGCACAAGGGGAAAGATGCCTGGGTGGGAGGCCAGGACTCATGTTTCACAGCGGGAACTCCGATCATCAGTGGAATATACTGGATGATTCATCCTTCATTTACTATCTTAAAACTGTTCATCTTTTCCCCAAGGCCATTAACTGTGAAAAAAATGTGGCCTCTGATTTATACTTTATGTTGCTGAGAATTTAGACTTTGGTGGTTTTCCAAAAAAACATTGGGAAATAGTTTTGGCAAACATCTTGTCAAAATGAGAATTTCTAAGTGAGATTTGAGGGTCACCACTTCTAAAAGTTCGGTTTTTATTATTATTTGGAGGGATGTTTACTCTCTGTTGGAAGGAGAGGCTGATGGAGAAGAGACAAGATGGAAATCTGAGAGCAAGAGAGTGCCGGGAGGGTGACAGGGTGGGGGGCTGCATGGGTGGGAGCCACTCTCACCCTTGACACCTGTCTTGGGAGGAGAGGATGTGGCATGGCAACTGATGCCAGGTGCAGGATGTCAATTGGGCATCTCTTCCCCTTCAATTATCCAGTGGTTGATTTTTAAAAAGTTTAAAATTTGACACAATTCCTAAGTGAGTCATCACAAGTG
>NW_007270959.1:0-971 GCF_000164805.1 Carlito syrichta | reverse complement strand
TCAGGGGAAATAAAGAGAAGAAAATAAAAACCATGCACTCCTTATAGAGGACAATAAGTGGAGGGTCACTTAAAAAACATTCCTCTCTGTCAAGGGAAGAGTTTAACAGACTTCAAAAAAGATCCTCCTGCTATTTCTTCTAAGTTTTGTGCCTTCCTGGGATGAGGATGTTAGTACATTTTCCTAAGACCTTCCAAAAGCTATAATATATTGCCTCCAGAAGATTCCGAGGTAAGTCAGGATAGTTCTTTAATTCATTTTACCTAAATGCACACTCTATACCAGATCTAACAGACAGTTCCTGTTCCAGTTCCAGTTTATAGTTTCCTCTCTTCAGAGGTTACTCTTTCATTAAATTGTGAGTGAAAGTAAAATTTAAGCCTAAATTTTTCTGATTCCAAAGTTTTAGGTTTTATATTGCATTCTGCTATACTACCTGAAACAAAAGATTTTAAAAATCCATGAATTTTTATATTCCATATTGTTGATCAATAATGAGCTATTAATAAATTATATTTCCTTATTTATCATAATATAGAATATATTTCTTGGAAGGCTATTATACAGACACACTTTGCTAGTCTCCAGAGGTATAAATTGCATGTGAAAAAGACACAAAAACTTTGACTTATTGGCACTTGTAGTCTAGAGTAATAGACATTAACCAAAAAACCATGCAAAATAAATTTATAATTACAAACTGTAATTACTGTCCTGAAACTAATTTATGAAGTGCTATAGAATGAGAACTTCTAAAGAAATCAAGACATCAGAAAAGACATTCCTGAGAAAGCAACATTTGTGAAGAATTTGGTAGAAGTTAATATATTATTACACAAGGTTTTTCCTTCTAAAGTCATTTTTAAACTAACCTATTAGTTACATTAAAAAGAGACCTCATCTCTACAACAAATCAAAGTTAGCTGGGTGTGGTAGCGCGTGCCTGTGATTCCGGCTTCTCGGAGGCTGAA
>NW_007270958.1:0-774 GCF_000164805.1 Carlito syrichta | reverse complement strand
TTGAGAAGGCTTCGTTTTTTCTTACATTTACTAACTGTATTTTAAATTTTTCATTTGAGTAGAAACTTTTTACTTGAAGGAATCCTGACACCTCACACTCAAGCCCTACCATTGGTGCACATTTTTGCCCAGTGACAAATGTATTGGGGCAAAAAGGAGACACAAGCCTGACAGATCTGCTCCAAAGAGAACTTACTGGACATGGACAGACTTCCCCTTGGCTCCAGTCACCATCATGACTTATAGTACCAAAACTAAGTGTCAGTATTTCCTAGCAACGGGAAGTCTCCATGAACAACCTCGAATTGTTACTTATAAGTTGAAAAGAGATGACAGACTAGGGGGATTGTTTCTTGATTGCAACAAATAATATTAAAGGACTTTAGATTGTCAATTTGGGATTAACCCAGTTTTATTACTTTAGCTGCCACAGACTGTTTTTCCATCTTCCCTGAATATTGAACTCTTCATAAACAAACTATTCATGGAAAATCACGGGCCAAATATTTCACTAAATGCCTTTGATTTTACACCTGTTATAAAATACTGTCCTTTTGAATGAGTCACTTGAAGAGCTGGCCTGCTACAAAGCGATCTGTCAGTGTTTGTTAAAACAATTTTTCTCAGCATAACAAACATCATAACTAAATGTTTTTCAAATAGCAAGGCTCCTAATGCTGCAAAATGTGAGCACCAGTCTTTCCAGAAACACATCTATGTGTCTGCGTGTGCGCAGAAAACACCTGCTGCGAGGCCACACCTGCATGGTGAGGC
>NW_007270957.1:0-831 GCF_000164805.1 Carlito syrichta | reverse complement strand
CAGGTCAAGACTGCAGTAGCCATGATTGTGTTATCACATTACAGCCTGAGTCTTTGGCTCAAAAAATAAAATAAAATAAAATTACTAATCTGTCTGCATAAGCAATTCTGTGGGAGGATAAGAATGAGTAAATAAATTCACCTATATTACTGCTGCTAATCAGTGCAACTACTTAGTCAATACAGATTAACACAAAATAAAAGAGTTGCATATATAACCTCCCCAAATTATGTAACTTTAATATTTGAATGCATTTTCTTATTCAGATTTTATGAGGGGAATCTTTAACATGTGAAAATTTCCTAACACTTTAGATTTCTCCATCTGGAACTTCCAGCCCTCTGGGATTCTTTGAAGGCATATTTAAAGTTGTGGACAGCCGGACTCGGTGACTCAGCTTGTAATCCCAGCACTTTGGAAGGCCGAGGTGAGCAGATTGCCTGAGCCCGCGGGTTCGAAACCCGCCTGGACAACTTGGCGAGACCTCATCTCTACAATAAAATCAAAAATAAACTGAGCGTTGTAGCACGCGCCTGTAGTTTCAGCAACTTGGAAGGCTGAGGCGGAAGTATCGCTGGAGCCCAGCAGGCGAGTCTGCTGTGGCCGGGAGCAGCCACTGCACTCCAGTCTGAGTGACAGTGAGATTCCAACTCAAAAAATAAAAAAAATAAAGTTGTGGAGTAAGATGCTAATTCAGAGTTAACAGCTAAGACATCCACTATGCATATCTAAATTTAAAAAGTAGAGAATATATCTAGTTTTTTTGTTTAAGTTTTCCCTAGATAATGGGTACGTAAATATATAGTTATACGTGTTTGTGTGTGTATAAAC
>NW_007270956.1:0-817 GCF_000164805.1 Carlito syrichta | reverse complement strand
AAGTAACAACTTTATCATGAATGCTGTGTAAGGAAAAGCCTTCAGGAAACTTTCCTGGAGTGGCATATAAAGTGAACACTGAGTGAGAAAAAGGAACTAATCAGGTAAAAGGGAGATGAGGGGTATGATGAACAGAGGTGTGCTGAAGTGTGCAAGTTGGGTGAATGCAATTCCCAATGTCAAACCAAAGCAAAATGACTAGATCCTCTTTCAGGCACAAACATACACATATGCACATATTCACAAACATACAACATCTTTACAACTCATATAATATACTCTGGCTGCACTATAAAAATTACTTCTCAAACCAAGAAATAGATTTTTTTGTAGATAAAGTATTCACCCAACACTATTCAGAAAAAAAAAGTAAAAGTAAAAGAGAGGGAGGTAGTAAGGGAAGGATAAGAAAGAAAGACAGAAAGAAAGAAAAACAGCATAATGACACGAAAAACAGGGCTTTAGTGATGTAGGAATTGATTTGTTTACTCTTAAAAGTAGAAGCTTACTTTGAGTCTTCCGTTAAGCAAGCAGGAAAACACAGTGTAATTCATGGAATGAACAACAACCTAGCATTTGTAGCTAGCCCTCATAAAATTGAAGTTAGTCCCTAGAGGGTAAAGGAAGTATTTAAATTTCTGTTTGAAAGGATTAATCTCCCAAAGTCCTTTATCAGTGCAAGCAGTGTTTTGACAGATTCTCCTGGATTTTCAAGGTATAGGATCATATCATCAGCAAAGTGGGATAACTCGACTTTCTCTTTTCCTATTTGAATACCCTTGATTTCCTTCTCTTGTCTAATTGCCTGAGCTAGGAG
>NW_007270955.1:0-892 GCF_000164805.1 Carlito syrichta | reverse complement strand
AAAATAAGTATTTCCGAGGAGGAAAAAACATTAGAATGAAAGTATTTTGAAAATATATTAAATTACTTTAGACATCAAAAGAATCTTGAAAATGAAAGCTGATGTGAATGTATTTCAAATTTAACATTGAAATGTAAAGTAAAAATGTAATACACCTGGATTGAATGATGGAAATTGCTTGGGTAAAATTTTCCCCTGGGGATAATTTTAGCATGTTCTCTAAATCCATTTTTTTATAAAAGAAAAAGTGGAGGTCGTCTTTTTATATTTCCTTAAACTAGTGCAGAGTTTATTCTTAGACTAACAAATTAATAAAACAAATATTTGAAAGAATTAGCATACGTTGCTCTATGAATAGGAACGGTCTCCACTTAGTTTTGGTAATCTAACATGTTTATTATCTCAGACATTTGAAAGTGATCTCAAAGGAGTCACCTTACTATCATTGTTCTCATTCTTAGACATACGTCTTTTCATTAGATGTAAGTTTTAATTTCTTAGACTCAAATATTTATATTAAGCAGACAGTGTGAAAGATTATCAACAACATGAGATTAGTGTCAGTGGACAAGTTCAGTTCTTAAAATAGATTTAAAAGTATATCTTGACTACGTTGTCATGTTTTTAAGCTTCAGTTTCTCATTTGTGCAGTTGAGGGAGAGAGACATATTTAACTGTTGTTTTGAGGATTGAATGAGATATTGTATTTGAAAAAATACGGAGTACTATTTACATACCATTATTATATTCAGGAAGTAACAGACAAATAATCCATTTTATTTTCAGATACTCAAGACAAGTAAACATAATTGATGTGTGGGTCACAGCCTCATTTCTTTCCTTGCTTAACAATAGCTCTACTGACCTAAACAATCACCAGAGATGTAAGATG
>NW_007270954.1:0-428 GCF_000164805.1 Carlito syrichta | reverse complement strand
TAAATCCCAGGCCCTTCAATTTATGTAGAAGCAATTGACTAAAGCAGATATGAAATCCTCATTTTCTTGAAGAAAGAAAATTCATCTTTATAAAGCTCGTAGTTATTTACAGGATATGGCAGCACTTACTTAACATTCTTTGACTCAATAACTTAATAAAACTCATTACTTGTACTACACAAGTTTTATATATTGGCAATATTTTTATTTTCACTTTTTATTATGTATTTCATGCCTGTTACTTTTCTACCTAATATCTACTCTCATTCTTACTCATTTACTGAGAAAGTACTTATATAACATTTGCTATGTACCAGATACTGTTCTAAACACTCTACAAATATTGAGTCAATTAATCACTTACAACCTTATTATTTTCCTTTACAGGGGTGGAAACTGAAAGGAATCACCTAAAATCGCATAACCAC
>NW_007270953.1:0-660 GCF_000164805.1 Carlito syrichta | reverse complement strand
ATGAGCCCAGAACTACTCTGATAGCAAAACAAGACAGACACACGCAAAGAAAAAAACAAAGAAAACCACAGACAAATATCACCGATGAACACAGGCATGACAAAGTCTTAGCAAAAACCAACTTAAATTGAACACTACATTTTTGCCTATTGTTAGAAACAGCAATTGAATTGATTTTGACCTTTTCTATATTCATTAGGAAAGGGGTATAGGTTTCTTAATTACATTCACTAATTTTGCAGGCATATAACCTTTAGTTTTTAATGGAGGAAGCCTACTAAGACCATAATAAAATTGTTCTTCTCATGCTTACTATCTCGCTCAAGAAACTAAATTTCTGGCATTTAGGTGAAGATAAATATTAAGTTAATTATCAGGGTATTATATTTTAACCTCATTTTAGCATAGTTGTATGTATTTCCAAAAAAGTAGCTTGTTTTACTTCTTTTATCGCAGTACATGAGGTCATATCATGGTAAGCATGAATTTGGCTTTGATAAAAATTTGGTTTTCTACATGCAACCATGCTAACGTCCATTGTTCATTTTTCGTCATTTTCTGATGACCCTCAAATATGTTTTTCAAACTTGTGGATGAACATTTGTATGGTTTTGAGACCGTAGCTAAGAAAGTATGATGACATAACTGTTATAGTCCATG
>NW_007270952.1:0-903 GCF_000164805.1 Carlito syrichta | reverse complement strand
GGGAGGTATCTCTTGAGCCCAGTAGTTTGAGACAAGCCTGAGCAGCATAATGAGAGTCCATCTCAAAAAATAAAAATAAAAATAAATAGCTATTAAATAATATAGTTTATTACGGGCTAAAGACTAAAGTATCTTGCCAACCACTGGAAATAAGCTCAACAAAAAGAACAGGAAAGCAGAAACATTATGCTATGCTAGATACAAACTAAAAATTAAGAATATCGATAAGTAATTTGATATCATCTAGAGTAATCCAAAATCATTAGAAATATTTCTAAACATATCAAACACGGGAAGGTAGTCCAAAAGTTATCTTGAACATGAATGATGAAAAGAACTACTTGAAGCCAAAAAGATATAACAGAGAAATCAAATTAGTTTCTTATTACAATATTTGAAAAAAAAATTCACCCCTAAACTATATTTTGTTCAAGTAGCTATATGTGACAAATTTGTAAAAGTAAAGACACTCCAAGAGAGAAAATAACTAAAGCTTACCAGTCAGTAGGGACAAATATAAAATGCTATTACAAATCCAGAAAGGTCCCAAAAGTCACTAAAGGTTATTTCTGTGAATACAGAAGATACAGCAATGAGAAAGCCATCTAGTGTGCCATCTCCCTTGAAATGAGATCCCCCTCTCCCAAATTCCCTGAATCACCATTTTTTTATTATCAAGCCAGAAACTTTTGAGCTAAGATATGAAAAATTACCTTTGGCTATGACTTATTTTAAAGAAGCACAAGTTGTGATGTGAAGTAGAGAACAGAAAGTTAACTCCCTAGAGAACTAAGGTTATGCTAATGTATGGCTGAAATGTTGACATGCATCTTATTTACTGTCAGCATGCAATGTAGTCAAATGTGAGCATACCAATTAAAAAAATACACCCAAATAACTCAG
>NW_007270951.1:0-493 GCF_000164805.1 Carlito syrichta | reverse complement strand
TGCAGGAGTCAGACTACTCTGACTGATGGTCTGACTCTGCTGTCCATTAAGGTAACTACACCCACAGTGCCTTTGACAATTAATTGAGTGACAGCCTTTGGCCCCTGCCACCTGAGGCTCCAATCACTGCCACTGCATTTAGGTTTTCCATATGATTGGATGAGGTTCCCACTACAGGGAAGAGCAATAACAAAGCTTTTCAAAGATGTTAGAGCTCTCCTCAAAAATGTATTTCTCAAAATATTGGTGAAGTGTTTATCTTCTGGATTCTCTCAGTGAAGGTGAATAAGTCTTAAATGACAGATTCACCCTAACATTCTAGTCTTCCTAATCATTTGAATTATTTTTTTCTACATTAAACTAAGAATAATTGATATTTCCAATTTACTCACTGTGGACCATCTTTTGAACCATGTTTCAGTCAACCAACTAAATTGTCAGTGCCCTTCCTAACTCCTTGAACTGTAACATTAATGCAGAATCTCTGCTTAGG
>NW_007270950.1:0-783 GCF_000164805.1 Carlito syrichta | reverse complement strand
CTTTCCACATTGCATTAGTGAAGCAGTGCCATATGGTTATTCCCCAGATCACCAGTCTTCCTTGTAATTATTGTCTCTCCCAAAAGTGGACCAGAGGAGGAAAGGTCAGGTATAAAAACAACAAAAACTCCCACCCCAACAGAAGCAACTTTATCTAATAAGAGATAACAAAACAAAAAATAAAAAGAGAAGTCTGTTTCACAGAAAACAAACAAAAACAAAGTGAAAAAAATGGCAATCCCCAAAGACTTAATGAGTTAACACCTAAAGAAAGGGATTTCCAGATTCCAAGCAATAGAACCCATCGAAAATGACCTGTTCCTGATGACAGACACAAGACTGGATGTCAAAGACATTCACCAAATTCCATGAGAATGTGGACGCACAAATCTTCCAGGCCATGAAAACAGTGCACAGAATAAAGGATGCTTTTAGGATCAGTTGGAGTGCTCTATATATGTCTTCTTCAAATGTAACATGTATTATCGACTCATTTTTTACTTTGCCTCATTTGGTAAAGTAAATGCGACGGAAGAAATTTAAATCATTCAATTTTGTTTTCAGTCTCTTTAGTACCAAAGTTACAAAAACATTCACAGACACACACTGGTGTACCTTCTATCACTGTATAAATATATATGTTATATTCATTTTGTTTTGTGCTTCTTTGTGCTTAGGGTGGGGGCAGGAGTATGCCTCCAATGCCCCATCTCCTACCTATCACCTATTCTACCAGACCCATCCTAAAATTCACTTCCTGAAAATGGTTTCCAAATCCCTCTG
>NW_007270949.1:0-861 GCF_000164805.1 Carlito syrichta | reverse complement strand
CCCAGCACTTCAGTCTGGGCGACAGAGTGAGACTCCCAACTACAAAAAAAAAGAAAAAAAATAAAGAAAAGGTACTTACATTACTAGTTTTATACTTTCATACGTTTTCATATTATGAATTATTGTCTATTTTCTTCAGCTTAAATAACTCCCTTTAGCAATTTTTAAAATATAGTTATAGTAGTACAAACTATTAGATTTTTTGTCTGAGAATACCTTTAACACCCTTTCATTAATAAAAGCCAGAATTTGAGGTGCAGTATTTTTGACTAGCATTTTTAATTTTTTTCAGGGTTTTCAATTACTTTCCACTCCCTTCTAGCCTGTAGGATTTCTGATGAAAAAAATCTTCTGATAGTCCTGTACAGTTTCTTTGTACATAATGACTTACTTTTCCCCTGCTACTTTCAAAACTCTCTGTCTTTAAGTGTTGGCAATGTAATTATTATATGTTTCAAGTTCAGTCTCTTTGGAGTTGTATTCTTTAGGATTTGGGGGTTTGGGGGTCTAGAGTTCTCTGTTTTTACCCTTGGGCACTTTTCTGCCATTATTTTTGGAATATGTTTTCTGTTCCTTTCTGTTTTACTTCTTCTGAAAAACCAAGGAGTGTATGTTTTCCACTTGATGGTGTCCCATAAGTCCCTCAAACTATCTTCCCTCTTCACTCCTTTTTTCTTTTGCTCATTCAGATTAGATGATTTTCTTGGACTTGTATTCTAGTTCACTTACCTTTATTTCTGCTTAATCTAGTTGGCTGTTGAATCCCCCTATTGAATTTTTAAAATATAGTTATAGCATTCTTCAGCTCTATGACCTCTGTTTGGCACTTTTGTATTTTCTCCTTTTATAAATTCTCAATTT
>NW_007270948.1:0-398 GCF_000164805.1 Carlito syrichta | reverse complement strand
CCTCCCACCCTCCACCTACTTCACACACACACACCCCGTGCTGCCTTTTATGCATGTGCAGGGAGTGTAACCCAGGTAACCGTAGGCTGCAGAAAGGTATTGATTTTAAATTCTTCTTTATTAAGTGTAACTCAAGAACAAACCGTCACCTTCACAATGACAACAGCATAGAACGGCTTGTGAAATTGACGTGTTTTGTCTTTTCTTTCTTTTTTTTTTTTTTTTTTTTGAGTTGGAGTCTCACTCTGTCGCCCAGACTGGAGTGCAGTGGCCACTCCCGCCCACAGCAGCCTCGACCTGCTGGGCTCCGGTGATCCTTTCGCCTCAGCCTTCTGAGTAGCCGGAATTACAGGCGTGCACTACCACGCCAGGCTAATTTTTTGATTTATGTAGAGATG
>NW_007270947.1:0-815 GCF_000164805.1 Carlito syrichta | reverse complement strand
CTTTTTCTTTTGAGTTGGAGTCTCACTCTGTCGCCCAGACCAGAGTGCAGTGGCCGTTCCCGGCCACCGCAGCTTCGACTGCTGGGCTCCGGCGATCCTCCGCCTCAGCCTTTCGAGTACCTGGAACTACAGGCGCGCACTACCACACCTGGCTACTTTTTATAAATTTATTGTAGAGATGAGGTCTCGCCAAGTTGCCCAGGCGGGTCTCAAAACCACCAGGCTCAGGCAATCCACTCACCTTAGCCCCCCAAGGCGCGGAATTACAGGCTGAGCCACCGAGCCTGGCTTAGAAGCATTTCTTTTTCTCCACATCCACACCAGTATCTGTTGTGATTTGTTTTATTAATGATGGCCATTCTTACAGGGGTTAGTGGTATCTCAGTGTGCTTTCGATTTGCATTGCTCTGATGATGAATGAGACTGAGCATCTTTTCATGTGTCTGTTGGCTGCCTGCATATCTCCTTTTGAGCAGTGTCTATTAATGTCTTTAGCCCACTTTTTAAAGGGATTGCTTGTTTTTTTACTTTCGGCGCGTTTGAGTTCCTTGTAGATCTTAGATGCTAGACCTTTGTCAGATATACAGTTGGCAAATTATTTTCCCATTCTGTTAGCTATCTCCCTGCTCTCTTGATAGTTTCTTTTGCTTTGCAGAAGTTCATTGATTTGATGAGGTCCCACTTGTCTATTTTATTTCATAAGGTATTGGCCTTTAGGGTTCTGAATAGGGGTTGGTTATCAGTTCCAATTTTCATAAGGGTGTCTCCTGCACTGTCTAAGATTTTTATAGTTTGAGGTTGTATATTCAGGTCTT
>NW_007270946.1:0-761 GCF_000164805.1 Carlito syrichta | reverse complement strand
CCATACAGGCAGGATATGTTAATATCTGAGTTAAATCACACAAGCAGAGTAAGTATCAATGACTAAACTATGCATATCTTAACATCTATGCTAAGCAAGGCAATCACTTAGGATGAGCAGGTTTCCTGGCCAGACTTGGCACCCCTTGGTTATCCACAGAAATGCAACTAAAACATCAGGGAAGACAAGGGAAATGTGGCTTAGTTCCTTGAACATAAGTCAAAGAACACAAACCTTGTCAGCTTGTGTTCTTGGTTTCCTTCACTCAGAATGTTATTTGATTTCAATTCTCTTTAGAGTTAACACAGATGTTGGTCCTCCTATGAAGTATCCTGGTCTATGTTCCTCAGAAACTCTTAATGTTTTGCATGTACCACAGTGATACTACCACATTTTCCTCTTCAACTGTCCTATACCACATAGAAAAAAAGTTTGATATTTGCACAATGTGTCTTGCATCTATTAGGACTAAAGGAATCTTATATTTTCAAAAATAGCTAAAACTAGACTTTCAGGATGGGCTTGGTGGCTCAGCCTGCAATCCCAGGCTGGGGTGAATGAATTGCCTGAGCCCACGGCTTCAAGACCAGTCCAGCCTACTTGGCATGACCTTGTCTCTACAATAAATAAGAAAAAAATAGCCGGGCATGGTAGCATGTGCCTGTAGTTCCAGTTACATGGAAGACTGAGGCAGAAGGATCACCAGAACCCAGAGGTCAATGCTGGAGTGGCCATGAGTTTGCCACTGCACACCAGTCTGG
>NW_007270945.1:0-851 GCF_000164805.1 Carlito syrichta | reverse complement strand
TTGTTAATTTAGTTACAGCAAAACAGCATCATTCATCACATTGAATTTATATTGTCAATTTGAGTTTTTATCGTGTCATACTCTTAAATTTTTAATTTTTTAATTTGCTTTGGTTTCATGCCATTTTAAGAAATATAAGCATACGATGTTTATCAATGCTTTTAAGTTTATATATATTTAAGCAAAGTTATTATAAATACAACTTAAGCCAAGGTTGGAAGCTAAGAAAACTCTCCCTTCCTAAGAAACCATGACATATTAGTCAAGCTAGAGAGACAATGAACATCCCTTTTCAAGAGGTTACCCCTTGTTTTCAAATATATCCTCCATAAAGCAGCAGGAGGAGGCACATAGCTGACTTCAGAAGAAGGCATCCTTTGTAGGAGCCTGTATTGGTGTTTCTCTCAGATTCCCTTGATTAGACCAGTTCCCCTGTCTCTCAGCTACTGTGAATGATGGCTGCTAAGGACTCATGGCTGCCCTCTTCTCTGGAGAAATGGTGTCAGACAAAAGAGAAATCACATAAGAGAATACACTTTCCTCTCCCAGCGAAGGACACTCCACAGTCATTGACTGGCTAACTTAAGGATACAAAACCCTAGGCCTCTTGACTCAAGGTGGGCTCATCTCAGTTAAAATTTATGCCCCAAAGCTCTCCAATGAGATTAACAAAAGCTAAACTCAAAATGAGATCACATCTTGCCTAGCTTCTTTTCCTTCTTTGCTTTACTTGCTCTTTCTCCTGAGAGCACATCCCAGCATGCACCCAAATTCCTATCTTAGTTTCTTTTTCCAGGGAGTCACATCTAGGACACCTTTCTAAATCCTACTGGGCACTAAGATAGGGCCTG
>NW_007270944.1:0-738 GCF_000164805.1 Carlito syrichta | reverse complement strand
GGATATGTGCTCATTACATCTTGTCTCTCAGTTTCAACACTGTCTTCTGCAGTACGGAGCAGGACTTTGCAAATCTCATCTCTCCATTGTGGCCTCTTCCTTCCTGGCCAGATCCTTTCCCATCACCCTCAGTGCTGCCACAACCACGTGACTTCACCAGGCAAAAGCTTGTCCAGTTTTCCTGGTGTCCAATGCTCACCAAGCCGGGTGTTCAGGCTCCTCAGCGAGCCCAGATTCAGCCAAGCATGTACCCATCCCACAGGTTTGAGTCTCAGGTCTGTGGGTTCCTCCCCTGTGTCCTCCCTCTTTTTTTCATCCCCTGTGGGGTGGAAGCTGCTACCTTTATTTGCCTCTGCAATACCTTCCTGTTTTCTTTTTGCCTTTTCAGTGAACTAGCTGAAAATTCATCATAACATGTTAGTTTGCTCAGGTTGTTGTATCAAAATGCCACAGACTTAGAGGTTTAAGGAACAGAGGTGTCTTGTCTGGTAGTTCTGGTGGCAGGAAGTCCAAATCAAAGTGTCAGCAGGGTTGCTTCCCCTGAGGACTTTGAGGGAGAATCTGGTTCATGCCTTTCCCCAGCTGCTGGGGGTTTGCCAGCAGTTTACATATTCTCTGACTTGTAAATGCATCACCCCCATCTCTGTTTTCATCTTCACCTGGTACATTCCTTGTTTGCTGTCTGTGCCCAGATTTCCTCTTCTTATAAGAACATTAGTCATATTGCATTAGAGAACG
>NW_007270943.1:0-783 GCF_000164805.1 Carlito syrichta | reverse complement strand
TTTTAAACATAATTAAGGATAAGAAAGAACTTTTTATGATATATGCCAAATTTAAAAAAATAGAAACAAAATACAAAGTATACCCCAGCATGTAAGAATAAATGATATAAATAAACACTTAAGTATTTAGAGAAAATATGTGAATAAACAGCCACTGCTTAGTTTGTCTTAAAGTTTAGGGTAAGCACTTCTGTTTTTCCAGTTTTGCTCATCTTATTCAATTTTATATTGTAATTAATTTCCATATTTGTTTTATTTCTCATTAGACGGTTAGTTCTGTGAGATCAGCAACCATACCTTAGATGCAATTATGGAATTTTTTGCAGTATCTGGCATTCAAATAATTTTTCTGGATGAAATAAATTAAATATAAAGTAGTCTATGATTTTACTTTGGGAATAGTCACATGTACTGTATTAAGTAGTCCAAAACAAACCTAGACATGATTTCCTTTGGCTGGATTATCTACAGCTTCAGTAAATTTTTTCCTTTTAAAATGGTTTCGATCCTGATAAATTATACTCTATTGTGAAGTGTATACTTCATAACCTGTTAAAACAGATGAGACAATGAAATATAACAAAAGTCCATTTAGACATTTATATCATATTCTACATTAAAATAAAATATGTCTAATGTAACTGTAAATGATTTACACATTTTCTAAAATATGTAGATATGTTTTATATTTCTCTAACCCACTTTGGTGATGATCTTTATTTTTTTCACTAGAAAATTTTTTTAGTCATTCATAGACACGTAGAAACTAAGTTTCAATTACTG
>NW_007270942.1:0-627 GCF_000164805.1 Carlito syrichta | reverse complement strand
GGCGGATTCGTCGATCTGACTGTTTTTGGCAAGGTAGATGGTTTGTGGGATTCCCTTCGTACCTTTCTTTCCCTAAACCTTCCGCATACCGTCTTTGACGTGCTCGTGCCGTTTTTCGACATGCTCGAGACTTCGACTTTTTGTCCTGTTCGTTATAGGGCACACGTTTACCGTATGAGATCCCGGGCTAGATAAAATTATTCGTTTTTCCTTATATCCTTTTTTCCTTACAGAAACCACACTTGTACGCCGGCAACCTTTTTACATCTTTCCTTTGCTTTTTGCTTTCTTTCTTTTTAACCTTTTTATAGATGACCTTTTTCCTTTTTCTTTTGTTAGGGTCCGAGTCTCGCTCCGTCATCCAGACTGGGGTGCGGTGGCACGCTCCCGGCCGCCGCGGCCTCGACCTGCTGGGCTCTGGCGATCCTTCCGCCTCAGCCTCGGCCTTCAGGGTAGCCGGAACTGTAGGCGTGCACGACCACGCCCGGCTGATTTTGGATTTAGTGTAGAGAGGAGGTCCTGCCGAGTTGCCCGGGTGGGTCTCGAACCCACGGGCTCGGGCGATCCGCTCGCCTTGGCCTCTCACAGTGCTGAGATCACGGGCTGAGCCGCCGAGCCCAGCCTATG
>NW_007270941.1:0-899 GCF_000164805.1 Carlito syrichta | reverse complement strand
GACAAATGAAAGAGGGGCGGCCATGCAGCGACTGTCAGCTCTCAGTGTGTGTAGACAAGGGGATCAAACCTGCGGGGATTTTGCGCCCATCCGTGTTGTCATGCCTGTGGCACCTAACGCCATTAGAGGAGGCTGGGTGTGGCTCAGCGCAGGCAGCAAAGTGACGTTTCCTTTCGCCCAAGCCTTGTGGTCGTCGGACCGCCCTGGCCTCTAGTAGCCTTCCACGCGGTGCCCTGAAAGACTAGCCAAAACTGGGCTAGGCCACTCCCCATGCCTGTGTTAGCCTGCCTATTCCCTCAACTCCAAAGGTCATCATTGCTTCTACCAGCTCCCTATCTCTGACCCAGAACCTTAAAACCTATACCCTAGTGACAGTCTCCGGGAGTGAGATACCTGCTCCCTGCACTGTCTGTCGTCTTTTTCTTCTTGAAATGACCTCTGTGGATTGCGTGTAAATCTATTCTCCCAACCACCAGGGGATCATTGTAAAACTTTATTTTTTGTCAGGAACAAGAGATTGTTCTTCTTTAACTAGGCGATAAAGAAATTATATTTCAATAGCAGTGTATATTTAATTAGAGTAATCTCACTTGAATTTACTTACCTAATGTATTATTTGTTTAACAAGTAGACCATCTTGTTTGCCAAGTACCATGCAGATCTCTGATAAGAACTTCTGTTATGAGGACATTACAGTTAAAAATCAGGCATGTCTGAGGGTTATATTTTAAGTCTTTGAAAATGTGACTGTCCTACTCAAACAGAAACTGAGATTTGAGATGTTCTGCTGTTGGGAGGGTGGGGTCTACACACCAGAGATTGTCTTCTGTAATGCACATGCATGTGCCAAAGTTCCTTTGGAAATTGATATCTTCTGACTGCCAAGTAAGTCAAGTCAC
>NW_007270940.1:0-960 GCF_000164805.1 Carlito syrichta | reverse complement strand
TTGTATTGTTTAGAGTACTTAGCTATGAAATTATGATGACATAAGTACTATAGTCCAGTCTTTCATGTCATAGAGGATGATTTCAATCAAAAGTACTCTAAGGTGCAGTTGTATACTGTAGCCACTGTTAGCACATGAACAGCTAACACCAAAGTGTTTCACAAATGTAAGGTCTAACTTATACTTATAGCAGTATGAACATACACAATGCCTCTTTCTACATGATTTTTCAACATTATACATTTTTTATTTTAAAGGGTTTTTTTTTATTTTTTGGTTTCATTGTTAGAGTCAGAGTCTAACTATGTCACCCAGAATAGATGGTCACAGACAGTGAAACCTCGAACTACTGGGCTAAGGTGAATCTTCCACCGCAGTCTTTCAAGTAGCTGGAAGTACAGGCTCATGCCATCAAACCCAGCTAATTGTTTGGTTTATTGTTGAGCTCAGAAAGAAAAAAACTGAAGGTGGATCACAGGGATCAGAGTTTGACATCGAAAGGAAGACTAAAGAATGCTAACAGTGGAGGAAGTTATCAGAAATTGAGCAAAATGCAAGGTAGCCACAGTGCTTGTTATGCGTTATGGCACTTTTTTACCAAGTTTATGGGTGGGAGAAGACAGGCCAGCTAATTTGGTCTTGAGCAACAGCGCCATCATGAGAAAATAGTTTCATGAACATCCAAGTCGGAAATATCTATGCAAGTCTTAGCCATTGAGGAAGCAAGGGGTGAACAGAACTGGCAGAAGCCAGAGCCAGATGCAGAGATTTGGGGAAATTCTGGTGAATGAGGGACCAAGACTGAACCAACAACCTCCAAGAGGTCTCAGCACAGGAAGTAGAGGGCCAGAGTCTCAGTTTCCTCACAGTTTGAAGAGTTTTAGAGCATACAATTTGCAGTCAAGTGCAGGCCTTGAGGCATTCATCATATAAACAGGATGTTTGGAGTGGTAGGCTTCT
>NW_007270939.1:0-673 GCF_000164805.1 Carlito syrichta | reverse complement strand
GTCGCCCAAAGAAACAGTCATAGCCTCCCCTGAAAGCAGTTATCATGCAAAGCACTGGTAATTTTCCACGGGATCCACCACCACTATAACCCTGTTTCCAGATGCACAAAGAGACTTAAGTTCCAGCAGGCTCCTAAAGGAGATATTCAAAGTGTGACCCAGAGGGATCATACTACACTACAAAAAAACTCCATGAGTTTCTAAATTATATAGGCAGAAAGTGGAGGAACATGTCTGGGAATTGATATTAAGGTTGTGGGATAATGATGGAAGGAACTTAAACTAGGGTAAGTCTGAATTTATTGATATGGGTCCACAAAGCAGAGATTCTACATTAATGTTACAGTTCAAGGAGTTAGGAGGGGCACTGACATTTTAGTTGGTTGACTGAAACATGGTTCAAAAGATGGTCCACAGTGAGTAAATTGGAAATATCAATTATTCTTAGTTTAATGTAGAAAAAAATAATTCAAATGATTAGGAAGACTAGAATGCTAGGGTGAATCTGTCATTTAAGACTTATTCACCTTCACTGAGAGAATCCAGAAGATAAACACTTCACCAATATTTTGAGAAATAAATTTTTGAGGAGAGCTCTAACATCTTTGAAAAGCTTTGTGATTGCTCTTCTCTGTAGTGGTAACCTCAGTCAATCATATGGAAAACCTAAATG
>NW_007270938.1:0-653 GCF_000164805.1 Carlito syrichta | reverse complement strand
GAGTGGAATGTTAGATAAGTTAGGTCCATACAGTCCCTGCGTATGAAAGTAACCTGAGCTGGCAGGCAAAGGATTACATTAGCCCTTTTAAGTTTCCATCCCAAGGTATGCTTAGGAAAGCTTGTTTGCTTAACATTTACATAACATAACATGGTCATTATGGGACAGCAAAAGCCAAACTTAACAACATTTTAAATATGAATGCTACAAACCCATACAGTGAATGTGGGGTAGAAAATCATATACTAATTCTGGGAATTTATAAAATATCACAAGCTTTATTATAGCAAGGCGGTTACTTTTATAAAAGTCTTTGTTCCCTGCAGGTTTACATAGCCACTGTGTTTAAATTATCACTGGGATAAACCGGTGATAGAGAGCAGCTGGCGCCTCTGAGTCTGCTGCCACCTTGTAGGAATGTCTGAAAGGGGCTTATCGCTTTATCATTTACACCCCGTTGTAAAAGCACAAGTTAGTCTGTTAGCTTGGGACTGACAATGCTTAACCCAAGAGTTCTAAATACAAACACTGCTTAAAACTCGACATATGCCTAATTCTACGGGGTCTGAGGTAGGATTTAAAGTACTAAAATTTCATAAAATACATGAGGTAGGAATACACAAAATATATAGTAAACATGAGGTGGGGATATA
>NW_007270937.1:0-1079 GCF_000164805.1 Carlito syrichta | reverse complement strand
TGCATTGCACTTAACAGCTGATGATCTATCTTACCACAGTAATGTATTTTTCCTAAAATGAAACATTGTGCTTCAAAACCAGATGCCAAAAATCAGGCCTTGATTTGGAAACTGCCACATGTATTATGTACAACTGCTGTCTTCCAAAACAGCATATAACAGGGTGGGTTTCTCAGTTTATTACTGCATCAAGATTAGCAGATGCAAACTCTAATTAAAGAGATGCCATACATTTTTTTTGACAACTTGGATGATTTCAATTATTGTACTATCGAAATAGCTTTGGTATATTATAACTGTTGTTTTGATTCTTTATGTAAACTCAGACGACTATGTTGAATTTATCATGAAGTTGGAGTATTGATTGTATTTCTTCTAGTCAGTATTTCTTTGTTTAATTATGGCTCTATCTATCTACTGCAATATTTTACTTGCTGGCAGTGTGAAGTGAATTTAATTCACTTATTTTTTCATTGTTTCTGATTACCCAAAACATCTTTTTTAGCAATACATTTTTAAGCACATGTGAAGGACTACTTACATAATTAATTAAATTCATAATGAAGTGATTATATTTTAAGTATTTAAGGTGTAGAGAAGAAAAACAACATGCTAATAGGAATTGGAGTACTTGGAAGTCTTACATAAGTTTGATAATCTTTTTTAAAAACCTTAATAAATTTTAAATATTAAGATCTTTCTTGGTTTTGGCAATATTTTTTCTGACTTATTGTTATAAAAACAACAGAAGTATCATACACCAGTGACTGGCACATAAAGCATTAACATTTTAAGAAACTTTTAGATGTAAAGACAAAACTGGGTAGTTAAATATTAAAATATCTTAGGTTTCCAGTTGTAATTAAAAAGAACAATAAAGTAGGAAATAATCAGAACAATGAATTGATGGGGAGATAATATATTTAAGGAAATTATATTAATCCATTTTGTGTGGTTATGAACGAATACCAAGACTGGGTAATTGATAAATAAATGACTCTTAGATTGGTCTACAGTACTGTGTGATGCCGGTGTCTGCTTCTGGAGAGGCCTCGGAAAGCTTCTAATCATGATGAAAA
>NW_007270936.1:0-373 GCF_000164805.1 Carlito syrichta | reverse complement strand
TGCACACGCATGTTTATCACAGCGTTGTTCACAAATAGCAACATCCTGGAAACAACCATGCTGCCCATCAAAAGAGGACTGGATTTTTAAAATGTGGTACATATACACGATGGAATACTATGCAGTCATAAAAAAGAACAAAGTCATGAATTTTGCAGCAACCTGGATGGAACTAGAGTCTGTAATACTGAGTGACCTCTCACAGAAACAAAGACGCGAGTATCACATGTTCTCACTCATATAATGGACCTTAAACATCCAATGCAATACTATACGAAAATGACTGACAGTACTGGGAAACTATGGGGGAGGGAGATGAGATTAACAGTAGCAAATATCTGTCTGGGAACGGGGAAACACCCCATATCAACAG
>NW_007270935.1:0-742 GCF_000164805.1 Carlito syrichta | reverse complement strand
TTAAGAGAAAGATCTTGTTTACTTATTCATCACTATACACTGGGTATGTAGAATAGTACCTAAACACAGTATTCAATAATTGATTGGTTTTGAGTATCCTAAAAAGGTATTTAATGTTTTTAAATCAAGTTATAATTAAAATCATAGAATAATAACATTGTTGAAATGTAAGTAACTTTAAAGAAGTATTCTGGTCCTGCGTTTTATAAATGAAAACTTGGCTTGGAAATAGTTACTTATATCTGCAAGTTGGCAGACTTATAAATATGACCTGATTAAAAATAAAGAAACAAAGACAACTTTTAGCAAGTCTATTTAGATATAGCTAAGTTCTACTGTAAATTTGTATTCAGTAAGATATTTCCAGACATCACTATGATAAAAGACAGCAAAACCCAATGTTATTTCACTGTCAATTGAAAGGCAGATGATGCTAATTGATCACAACTTTATTTCTCATAGAAACTGGACATGATCTTTCAATTATTTTTTAGGTAACATTCCAGGTAGTTATTACTAAAGCTGAGTAATTAAACAATTGAGATAAAATCTAGTTGCCATTAACTCAGCACAATTTCTCAGCTTGATCAATTTCCATGTCCCATTAATACCAAAAACTTAAGATTATGCTACTATAGGAAAAGAACCCAAAACGTGAATTTTTAAAAAAAGATAATATTAATTTTTTTTTGAGTTGGAGTCTCACTGTGTCACCCAGAATGGAGTGCAGTGGCCGCTCCCG
>NW_007270934.1:0-874 GCF_000164805.1 Carlito syrichta | reverse complement strand
TTCACGTTAAAACGTCAAGGTCTACATAAGGATAAGGCACTTAAATTCTACATAAACAAATAGTAGTTTAATAATAAATAGATAGCAAATCCATTTCAAAGGGAAGGTCTCAATAAAGCCCAATATATCAGATTAGATTATCAGCACAGATATCGAAAGAGCTTACAGTGAGAAGTAGCTTCCCAAGAAATAATTTACCCCCGATCTTAAAGAGGAAACTCAGAACAACAGCAAACTTCCAACCGTTCTGTGGCCCGAAAGACCGGCAGTCAACCACATTCAAAGTACTTCAGGTCATTAGTCTTCTCTTGCTGACGTTTATTGCATCTTCCTCTACTTTCCCTCACAGGGCTAGAGACAGAAACTTTAAAGATTCTCATTGTTCCCACCAGATCTCCATTCTTTTGAATGCTTTAAAAAAACACCTCAAAGGAGGATTTGACTCTTTGTTCACCACGGAAACACCTTCCCATTCATGTAAGGAATGTGCTTGTTTATAAATGATGATACATCATCACCAATTCACTTGGCTTCCATAACCTCATTTCCTTCCTGTGTCTGTCCAGTCACAAATCCATTGCTACCCTGGGGTAGTATATTAACCCAAATCACAGTCTGAATGGCACTTTTTGGCTTGGGTTCCTCTCATTTGTTTATCTTTGGCTGAGCTAGGAAATGCAACTGGAAAATGATTCAGCACAAGCTGTTCAGCTGGGAGCCCTCTCTCTGTCTCATCCAACTCTACCCTGAAATGATCTGAAGTGGCCAGTATAGGATGAAGCAATGCTTATATGGCCCACAGGTGGGGTTTATTTAAGTGTATGCCCCTTGGTCTTTCTGAGTCAGCACAGAAAATATTAATACATGACTCTAC
>NW_007270933.1:0-810 GCF_000164805.1 Carlito syrichta | reverse complement strand
TGGGTCGAGACCCGCCTGGGCAGTGAGACTCATCTCTACAATAAATCAAAAAAAAAAAAAAAATCAGGCAGGTGTGGTAGTGCATGCCTGTAATTCCGGCTACTCGGAAGGCTGAGGTAGAAAGATCACCAGAACCCAGCAGGTCAAGGCTGCGGTGGCCAGGAGCGGCCACTGCACTCCAGTCTGGGGCACTCCAACTCAAAAAACTATATATTATATCCAAAGTAGGAATAATAAAATGAATAATTAGAATTAGAGCCAAAATAATTGAAATTGAAAACAGGAAAAAAAAAAAGAAATAATTCAACAACAAAAAACTTCTTTGAGAAGATCAGTAAAATCAACAAGTGTTTACCCAAGTAAGTAACAAGTAGAACACAATTTGTTACTACTAAAAAATAAAAGAGGGCATATCACTACAAATTTCATATACCTTAAAAGTATAATGAGGGCAAGCTACAAACAATGTTATGTCCACACATTTGATAACCTAGATGAAATGAACCAATTCCTTGAAAGAGACAATCTGTCAAGACACAAAAGAAGTAGACAATGTGTACGTGAACAGTTGTCCCTCAATATTCATGGGAGACCAGTTAAAGGACACTTCCATGAATACCAAATTTCATGGATGCTCATTTAAATAAAATGGTGTACTATTTGTTTATAATCTATGCATGACCTTCCAAATAATTTAAATATCTCCAGATTATGTATAATAATTAATATGTGTAAATGGTATGTAAATAGTTGTATCATTTTTAATTTGTTATATTTTTTGTTACATTTTTATTTTTATTGATATCTTTT
>NW_007270932.1:0-883 GCF_000164805.1 Carlito syrichta | reverse complement strand
CCTGACAACTAGCTAGCTACCTAGCTAACCAGCTGAATTAACTAACTGACTTAATTAGCAGCTACCTAGCAAGCCAGCTGGCTGGCCAGCTGAATTAACTAGCTGACTTAACCAGCTATCCAGATGGCTAGCCAGCTGACTTAACTAGCTGACTCAACTAGATAGCCAGCTGGCTGGCCAGCTGAATTAACTAGCTGACTTAACCAGCTAGCCAGCAGGCTAGCCAGCTGACTTAACTAGCTAGCTAACTAGCTAGCAAGCTGGGAAGCTAGCTGAATTAAGTAGCTGACTTAACTAGCTAGCCAGCTGGATAGGCAGCTGACTTTACTAGCTTGCTACATAACTAGCCAGCTGAATAGCCAGCTGACTTAATTAGTTGACTTAACCAGCTAGCCAGCTGGCTAGCCAGATGAATGAACTAGCTGAATTATCTAATTAGCCAGCTGGCTAGCCATCTGATTTAACTAGCTCTTAATCTTGCTAGCTAGCTGGCTAGCCAGCTGACTTAATGAGCTGACTTAATTAGCTAGCCAGCTGGCTAGCCAAATGACTTAACTGTCTCACTATCTAGCTAGCCAGCTGGCTAGTTTGCTGATTAAACTAGCTGACTTAAATAGCTGGCCTGCTTGCTATTCAGCTGAATTAACAAGCTTGCTAGATAGCTAGCTAGATGGCTAGCCAGCTGACTTAACTAGGTGACTTAACTAACTAGCCAGCTGTCTAACCAGTTTATTTAAGTAGGAAGCTACCTTGCTAACCAACTGGCTGAGCAGCTGACTTAACTAGGTGACTCAACTAGCTAGCCAGCAGGCTAGACATCTGACTTAACTAGCTAGCAATCTAGCTAGCCAGGTGTCTAGGCAACTGACTTAACTAGGTGAAT
>NW_007270931.1:0-726 GCF_000164805.1 Carlito syrichta | reverse complement strand
TAACGATGTCCTAAATATTCCAAGATAGCCAGGAGAGAAGTTTTTAAATGTTATCACCACAAAGAAATAGTGAATGTTCAAAGTGGTGGATATGGACTCATCTTGATTTGGTCATTGTATTATGGTCTGAGTAATGCTCAACTGCTCCCCTTGATACCAATAAATCAAGAGGGCAGGGACCTGGTGGAAAGAAGTGCATGTATGACTTCGAATCCAGGGAGCACAGCCAGACTCGAGGTCTTTCTAAAATGGTTCTGTTCACCCTCCAGGTTTTTACAGTTCACTTTTATCAGTCCAGAGTTGTTAGTACGTTAGTCACGTGACCGCCAGAGCATTGTATAGAACTTGAGATCGGCCACATGGATCATAGTAACATTTTTTGATCCAGACCAGACCTGAGACATCAAGCATTACACAAAAGTGAGACAATCACCAGGCTTACAATTACACCGATTCTATATTATTCAAACTTATAACCATTCAGAAAAAGGAATTAAAGGAGATTTGCATCTTTCGGTTGATGGAGTGTAGACTACCGGGAGCGCAAAAGAGATAAGGGGAAGTGCACTT
The DNA here is from genome assembly GCF_000164805.1 of Carlito syrichta. Lineage (NCBI taxonomy): Eukaryota > Metazoa > Chordata > Mammalia > Primates > Tarsiidae > Carlito > Carlito syrichta. Next base: position 156 of record NW_007270931.1, on the reverse strand, counting down.
TTTATTAGTTCTCAGGAATATTGCGTCCTTGCTATGCTCTTCTCTAGGGGCTGTGGCAATATGGACCGACATTCGCGGGTCTCTGGATCAATTATACAATGGACACATGCGCTGAAACTTCACACTGTACCCCATAGGTATGTAGGTTCGTTGTGA
>NW_007270930.1:0-871 GCF_000164805.1 Carlito syrichta | reverse complement strand
CAGGAGTAAAGGCATTAGGAAGAGGATAGAGCCAGGTTTTATTATATGGCCAGCTGCTTCAGGTGATAACTTAGTGGTGGGGCTATCATTTTCAGGCACAACTTGGATTGGTTGATTTGTCAGTTTACCTGTGAGCCGGACATGGTGGCGTGCATCTCCAGTACGTTCCAGCTACTTGGAAGTCTGAGGCAGAAGGATAGCGTGAGTCCACCAGTTGGAGTCTGTGATGGCCATGAGCACCTCACTGCACTCTAGCCTGGGCGAAAAGAGTGAGAATCCAACTCAAAAATAAAAAGCTGGGCTCGGTGGCTCAGCCTGCAATCCCATGCCTTTGGGAGGCTGAGGTGAGTGGATTGCCTGAACTCGTGGGTTCGAGACCCACCTGGGCAACTTGGTGAGACCTCCTCTCTACAGTAAATCAAAAAATCAGTCAGGCATGGTAGGGCGTGCCTGTAGTTACAGCTCCTTGGAAGGCTGAGGTGGAAGGATCTCCGGAGCCCAGCAGGTCGAGGCTGCGGTGGCTGGGAGTGGCCACTGCACTCCAGTCTAGGCGACAGAGTGAGACTCCAACTCAAAAAAAATTAAAAATAAAAGAAACAAGAAGCCTACCACTCCAAACATCCTGTTTATATGATGAATGCCTCAAGGCCTGCACTTGACTGCAAATTGTATGCTCTAGAACTCTTCAAACTGTGAGGAAACTGAGACTCTGGCCCTCTACTTCCTGTGCTGAGACCTCTTGGAGGTTGTTGGTTCAGTCTTGGTCCCTCATTCACCAGAATTTCCCCAAATCTCTGCATCTGGCTCTGGCTTCTGCCAGTTCTGTTCAGCCCTTGCTTCCTCAATGGCTAAGACTTGCATAGATATTCCG
>NW_007270929.1:0-773 GCF_000164805.1 Carlito syrichta | reverse complement strand
TGTGCAGTGAGGTGGTTACAGCACAGGGTGTGGAGTTAGTCATATTTGGGCTCAAACCCCAGGCCTGTCCCTTCCTAGCTGTGGAATGCTGGCAAGATACCAGCCTTACTAGCGTCAGAGTTCTCATAGTTAAACCTGAAGGACTGACTGTGAGTGTTTCCAGATTGTAAAGGATTGGGAACTACCTGCATGTGAAGCACATAACTAATGGTAATCACTGCTGTTGCTATCAAAGGAAAGTTTGTTAGTTTTTTCTTATTTATATAAAAAAATTGAACAGAGGCAGAATGTCACTATGTTGCCTAGGCTGATCTTGAACTCGTGGCCTCTGGTGCTGAGATTATAGACTTGAGTCACCATGCCTGACCTAGGATGACTGTTTTTAAAAAATCAGAAATCATGGTGAAATCATGCCATACTAGCAAACAACAACAAAACTAATCGGAAAATAGCAAGTAGTGCCAAAAATGAGGAGAAATTGGAGCACTGTACATTGTTGGTGGGAGTGTAAAATGGTACAGCTACTATGGAAAACAATGTGGCAATTCCTCAAGAAATTAAACACAGAATTTTCATGCCGCTCTACTTCTGGGCATATGTGCCAAAGAAATGAAAGTCTAAAAGAGAAATTTGTACATCTATCTTCATAGCAGCCTCCTTCACAATAGCCAAGAAGTGGAAGTAACTTGTGTCCATTAATGGATGAAACAAAATGTGGTATATACATACAATAGGAATGTTATTCAATTTAAAAGAAGAAGAAAATACTGGCA
>NW_007270928.1:0-683 GCF_000164805.1 Carlito syrichta | reverse complement strand
CCAACAAGTCAGGGACAGTATGAAAAACCCTTACTCAAGGTAAAAAAAAAAAATCAGACAGCGAGAGTTACAAAAATCAAGCCTCGGGGAACTGGTATCAGTCCCTCTTCTCTTGGTCCCCCTGGCTCACCACCCTAATTTCAGCAGTAGCCGGCCCTCTCCTCCTACTCTTAATAGGCATTACTGTGAAACCTTGCATTATCAAGTATATTCTAACTTACATTAAAAACAGTATCATGCCCGTAAAAATAATGGTTCCCAGGTCCCACTACACCCCCTTGTCTGAAGAGTCAATGATTTGACTCTCTGCACAACTGAAAGGGGGGAATGTGAAAGAGAAAAGAAGGAGCCTCTGCCCCTCGGATTATAAGGGTGGGTGGATCAAAGAAATGACTTCAGCCTTGAAACAAACATTACTCCCTTCCTGGAGACTTTTTGAAGTTTTTTCCTCTGTAAACACTGCAAGATTAATTGTATCCTTACCCGCCACACTTGCATAATTAGCACATCTGCTTCTGTAAACTCGCTCCCTTGCCGATGTCAGCAGAATATTGCGATAAGAGCTCTGGAAAATGTCCAAATCTAACTTTAGCTAACCAAGATGTAAGCTAGGACTACGTAAGAAAACTCTGAGTGGCGACTCAGGGCTGTCTTGCTTAGAATTCTCTTCCTGCGATCGGTCG
>NW_007270927.1:0-672 GCF_000164805.1 Carlito syrichta | reverse complement strand
GAACAATTACAATGGTATAAGAAGGCGATTGGCAAATAGTGGGAAACTGTCAGAAGAGGGGGAGGATTGGCAGTTGAGGGAAACTGCTGGGGGAGGGGCATAACTCATCAACAAGGGTACCTGTATGATCAATGTTTATATACCTAACCCTGAAATGTACCCTACATCTTTATAATAAAAATTTTTAAAAAAAGAAGAGAGAGACAGGGCTGAGGTGACCAAAGCCAGGGATGCCCAGAGCCAATGGCAAAGGAGAACCCTCCCCTGAAGGATTCAGAGGGAGCAAGTCCCTGAGGGAAACTTGACCCCCCTTTGGCCTCCAGAATGATGAGAGAAGGAATGTTGCCTTGTCCCACCTACTGGGTGGTGCTTCAAATGCACACGTGGAGAGGTAGGTTCCTGCCTGGTGCCCCTACCCACCCAGCTAATAAGAGGAAGTTGACTGTCTATCAGAAGACAGACACATACTGGGAGAAGGGCTTGCCTGGCCAAGACACAAAGCTGTACTCTAGGGAGGGACAAATTGAGAGAATCACAGGGGACCACATAAAACTTCCTGTGGGAAGGGGATTGGGCTGCCTAACTCACCCCATGAGCTACAGAAATGCAGATTCCACCCTGGGCTCGTGTCCAGGTAGTTCCTGGGCCAGGGTCTCCCAAGTCACATATACC
>NW_007270926.1:0-814 GCF_000164805.1 Carlito syrichta | reverse complement strand
TGGTAGTCTTAATTTGAACAAATTAAGATCAATTAACAATAAGAAAAATAAATGTTTTATCATACATTCAATTATATTTTCTCTAATGCTCTTCCTTTCTGTTTACAGATCTAAGTTTCTGACCCATTTTATTTTTCTTTCTCTCTATTGCGTGAGCCAAGCAGGTCAAGACTGCAGTGGCTGTGAACATGCCATTATACTCCAGCATGGGTGACAGAGTAAGACTCTGACTCGAAAAAAATAATAATTTTTCTTTAACATTTTTTAAAGGACAAGTCTACAGGTAATACTTTTTTTTAAATAAAGAATAATTTTGTAAGGTACACAACTTTGGTTGGCAGGTTTTTTGTTTGCTTTTGTTTTCTTTCTGAAAACTTTAAATGTTTTACTTAGCTCCTTCTTACTTATGTGATTTCAGAAGAGAAATTAGATGTAATTGTTATCTTGGCTTTTATATCAGTGTTTCTGTCCCTTCTGGCTTCTTTCAGACTTGTTTATTTTAACTCTAATTTCTGTAATGTGAATATGATAGGACTGGGTATAGTAGTTTTGCTTTGTTTTGGCATTTATGCTGTTTGGTGTTCTTTGAGCCTCCTGGATCTGTGGTTTTGTGTCTGACGTTAATTTGAGGAAATCGCTGTCATTATTTTAAAAACATTTATTCTGTTCTTTACCCTCTTTGCTCTCCTTCTTAGATTTCTCATACATGTGTGTTACATCTTTCAGAACTATCTCAATGTTTTTGTATATCTTGCTTTGACATAATTGTTTTAAATTTTCAGTCTGGGTATTGCAGCACCTCTGCCATAGCTAA
>NW_007270925.1:0-968 GCF_000164805.1 Carlito syrichta | reverse complement strand
CTCCCTGTGGTGCACGTTCAGTTCGTTTCTCCCTGAGCTCAACAAAGTTCCAGACACTTGGAAGGCTGAGCTGGAAGAGTGGCCCGAGCCCAGGAGTTGGAGGCTGCAGTGTCTGTGACCGTCTACTCTGTGCGACAGAGTTAGACTCTGACTCTAACAATCAAGCCACAAAATAAAATTTTAAAAAACTTTGAAAAATGGAACGTGAATAATGTTGGAAAAATCATGAAGAAAGAGGCATTGCGTATGTTTATACTGTTAGAAGTGTGAGTTAGGCTTTACAATTGTGAAACACTGTGGGGTTAGCTGTTCATGTGCTAACAGCCTACAGTATAGAAACTGCAATCTTAGGAATACATTTGAGAGAAATCATCCCCTATGTAAAGAAAAGAGATGGACTATAATAGTTATGACATCATAGTTTCAGAGCTACGTTCTCAAAACCGTACAAATGTTCATCCACGAGTTTCAAAAACATATTTGAGAGTCATCAGAAAATGACGAAATATGAATAACGTACATTCACATGGCTGCATGTAGGAAACCAAATTTTTCTCAAAACCAAATTCATGCTTACCATGATATGACCTCCTATACTGCGATAAAAGAAGTAAAACAAGCCACTTTTTTGGAAATACAGGCAAATAGGCTAAAGTGAGGTTAAAATACTATACCTTGATAATTAAGTTAATATTTACCTTCAGCTAAATGCCAGAAATTTCGTATCTTTAGTCAGATAGTAAGCACAAAAAGAACAATTTTATTATGATTTTGGTATGCTTCCTCCATTAAAAACTTAAGGTTATATGATTGCAAACTTAGAGAATATAATGAAGAAACTTATACCCCTTTACTAATGAATATAGAAAAGGCCAAAATCACCTCAATTGCTATTTCTAACAATAGGCACAAAAGCAGTGTTCTGTTTAACTTGGTTTTCGCTAAGACTTTGTCATGCCTGTGTACAT
>NW_007270924.1:0-774 GCF_000164805.1 Carlito syrichta | reverse complement strand
TTAAAAATAATAATGACTTTATTGAGATGTAACTCATGTACCATATAATTCACTCATTTTATTTTTATTTTATTTTTTTATATATTTTTTTGAGTTGGAGTCTCACTCTGTTGCCCAGACTGGAGTGCAGTGGCCGCTGCCAGCCACTGCAGCCTTGACCTGCTGGGCCCTGGCGATCCTTCCGCCTCAGCCTTCCAAGCAGCCAGAACTACAGGTGTGTGCTACCACGCCCTGCTGGGTTTTGATTTTGTAGAGACAAGGTCTCGTCAAGTTGCCCAGGTGGGTCTCGAGCCCGTAGGCTCAGACAATCCACTGGCCTCAGCCTCCCAAAGTGCTGGGATTACAGGCTGAGCCACCGAACCCGGCCAATTCACTCATTTAAAATACACAATTCAGTGATTTTTAGTATGTTCACAGAGTTGTGCAACCATTACCGCAATCGATTTTATAACATTTTCATCATGCCAAAGAGAAATCCTGTGCCCACTTCCTCTTGTCCTAGGCAACCACTAATCTACTTTCTGTCTGTATAATAAATTCCAGGCAACTGCTTTTTGTTTTTTGAGGTTTTTTTTTGTTTTTGAGTCAAAGTCTCACTCTGTCGCCCAGACTGGAGTGCAGTGGCATGATCACCGTTACTCCAACGTTGACCTGCTGGGCTCCAATGATCCTTCCGCCTCAGCCTTCCAAGTGGCTGGAACTACAGGTGCATGTTACCACAGTTGGCTAATTTTTAAGATATTGTAGAGTTGAGGTCTCGCCAAGTTGACCAGT
>NW_007270923.1:0-532 GCF_000164805.1 Carlito syrichta | reverse complement strand
CAAACAAACAAAAAAACAGTGCTCTAAGTTTCCACCTTAAGGTAGAGCAAAGTATATTTATAGTAAGTAGAAAGAAACAAATAATATGTATGGAATAAGTATATAAATAATAAGATAGAAAAGCGATCACAAGAGAAATTATCAACATCAAACAAAATTGGTTTTTAAGAAAGATGAAAAAATTGGTAATCCCCTAACCAGACTGATTTTGAAAAGGAGAGAGAAAGCACACATCTCCAGTGTCAAGAGTGAAAATGGGAATATCTTCATGGACCTAACAAACACCAAAATGACTTTAGGCACTGGATATTCCTTGGCTGCAGCTCTTCAACAGTGAAGGGAGCGAAATGAGCAGTGCTTGGAAGGGAGGGAAAGGGAAGGAAGCTCTCAAAAAACCTACAGTGTGCTTATTGCTCTGCTGGAAACTGTGTACATTCTTTTGTTTAATCTTCATACTCTCTTAAAAAAGTGCCTGTTATGCTCATTTTTATAGATTGGGAAATTGAGGCTCAGGGAGGGTAATTTATTTGCC
>NW_007270922.1:0-872 GCF_000164805.1 Carlito syrichta | reverse complement strand
ATAGGGATTGAAAAAATTAGATGGTAAGGGATTCATGTAAATAGGAAGGAAAAATACATTTGTAAATTGCTGAGCTTAGTTTGGGATCATATTGTGAAATTTAATTGACCAATAATACCAAATAATACTTAATATTTTATGATACCTTACGATTTACAGAATAGACTCATATATTGCTTTTTACTATAATCTATCTAATTTTAACTTTTTTTCTTTTGGCATTTTAGGGCCTTATTTTTGTTTCTCTTGATTCCTTCCTTTACTTGTTACACTATGACTAGTTCTTGCCTTTTTGTTTGTGACTCTGCCTCCTCTTTCTGGTTTAACTGCCTTTTTATGGTATTTGTTTTTGTATTTGTCTGTATCTTGTACCTGTGTATGTTCAGTTTCAGTGTGACTTACTTTTGGCCTAGAGTTGACTGAGCTCTTCAATCATGCAGATTTCCTGGGTCTTCTGAGCCACAGTACCTTACCTGTAAGCTGAGACATGTAAGCACATGACCAGACTATTACTAGGGACAACCCACAGTAAATGTTTAATAACTTTAGCTAAGCAATTTTTTCCTTTAAAAAATTCAAATATCTCTACAAATGTTAGCATATAAAGCCTATCAAGAAGCATCTCCTTAATGCAGCTTTATTTCCCATTCTCCCATGAAAGTTAGCTGACTGTATTATTTTTTCAGAATTTCTGCAGAAATCAAATTTTTATCAAGGAGAAGCTGGAGAGGGTTCTGAGACTTGACTCAGCCATTTTTATTATACTTCTATATCTTTATTGGTAAAATGAAGAAAATAATTATAATTATTCCATATGGTTTTAAAAAAGTTGAGATAAAATATGTGTAAGAGATTTTTACCATAAGTATGAA
>NW_007270921.1:0-385 GCF_000164805.1 Carlito syrichta | reverse complement strand
TTTCAGTTATCTATTATCACATAACAAATGACACCAAAAGTTAATGGTTTAAGACAGCACCAACAATCATTTATTTTCTCTCAGGAATTGCTCAGGAATTGGGGAGGACTTAACTTAGTTGTTCTGGCTTGGGGCGTCTTGTGTGATTGTAGTTAGATAGTGACAGGAGCTGTAGAAGCAAGCAGGTGGTTAGCTAAGCATCTCTCTCTTTTCAGGTAGATACAAAGCTTCCCCATGTGGTCTCTCTCTGTGGCTTCTTTTTTTTTTTTTTTTGAGTTGGAGTCGCACTCCGTCGCCCAGACTGGAGTGCAGTGGCCGCTCCCGGCCACCGCAACCTCGTCTGCTGGGCTCCGGCGATCCTTCTGCCTCAGCCTTCCGAGTACCC
>NW_007270920.1:0-527 GCF_000164805.1 Carlito syrichta | reverse complement strand
TGATTAAAATTTGTCCCACAAGGACAACACATTTATTATTAGCATTTATGTTTGTGGCCCCCCCTTTTTTTTAGAGGTGTAGAAAAAGACTTACTGTTAGACAATTTTAAAGGTTTAACAAATTTAATTTTAGGGATTTGGATCCTGAGTGATGCAATACCAAATACCTATGTTTAGTTTATCCGTGTCTATAAAGAATTTTTAGTGATTATTATGTTAAACCGCAAATTGAAAGATTGTACTGTCCTAGTTTTATATTTGATGGTCTTTTTCCTGGATTTGCCAAGGATGGGATAGGTTGCCATTTGACCTGCAGTAGAAACGTTTGAATGCCTTTTAAAACCTATTTATAGGAAATTTATTTATGTCTAGCCTGTGCTAGCTACCCTGCCTTTATTTATTTTTTAGAAATTTTTTGATCCCATAATCATTTGGGGTGCTGAGGGGTGAAGGTCCATCTTTTGTATTTTTTCAGAACTGCTTATGGGTGCAGTCCTGTCTAGCCAGAGATTGAAAGTCTCTCCCTG
>NW_007270919.1:0-709 GCF_000164805.1 Carlito syrichta | reverse complement strand
CCCTCACCTTGGCCTCCCAAAGTGATGGGGATTACAGGCTTGAGGCACTGCACTTGGCCTAGAAAAAGTTTGAACTGAAAAAGTTAGAAGGCTCACATAAGTCAGCAAAGTATTATTAGCAAATTTTATTATAAAAGTTACAGCAGACATAGGACCTTACTGATAAATTGACAAGACATTAAAGGACCCTGTGCAGTGGGTGCAGGTGGTTATCAAAGACAGGGAAAAGACCATTCCTTAAACTGTGAGGATACCAGTTCTTTCTGTTCACAAATGAGGTAAGGATTTTATATTCCAACACACACCTCAATTACAACTGTCTTTTTAATGTTATTAATTCTATAATTAGGAGTTATCAACTACTGAAGGTTGTTAGTGAACCAAGCCTGGCATGCACTAAGATCTTTGCATTGACAAATCCATCTATCTTTTTCACCTTCTCATCTTATGTTTAACACGGAGAGAGTTTAAATTCATTTTACATGACTTGATATGTCTGATGACAGAAGCTAGTTTAGACTTGTAAATTCCAGCTCTGGGGTCCAATTAAGAAAGGGCCTGTGCTAGGTAGAGTCTGAAACAGATCTACATATACATTATTTCTGTTCAGGTTTGCCCTGGATGTCTTCTTGTGCAGTCAGATAAATGATTTTATGGCTAGACAACTGACTTTTGAAACTTTTTTTCTGTCACTTTAAGCACATGGAAG
>NW_007270918.1:0-689 GCF_000164805.1 Carlito syrichta | reverse complement strand
TTGATCAACACCAAGCCCTTGACCCCACCAAACCCCAATGGCTCCTAGGCTCAAGTGCCAGCTCCACCGTAGATCAGGTATGTAATTCATCCTTGATAGCCATAAAGCCTCAGTTATCTCATCAGACAGAGTCCTCAGCCTATGGGTTGGAAAGCAAGAATCCAGTGAACACCCTAGACAGGCCCTCTGTACATGGCACAGTTCATTTTAGGCAAATCTGGGCTCTTCTTTTCCAATACAGAATTCCTCCAGTAGCGTACTCAGGGAAGGTAACCATGCTGTGCTGGGGGCTTACAGAAGTTAAAGAACTGACATAAAAGCTCACAGCCACTAAGATGGGAACCTGTGACTTACTCAAGACCTGTGAACTAAGATCCTTGTAGTTTGAAGAAATGTCATACCACTTCACCCCATTAAGAAAACCCTCTCAGCCGGGCTCGGTGGCTCAGCCTGCAATTCCACATTTTGGGAGACCGAGGTGAGTGAATTGCCTGAGCCTGCGGGTTCGAGACCCGCCTGGGTAACTTGGTGAGACCTCATCTACACAATAAATCAAAAAATTAGCTGGGCATGGTAGTGTGTGCCTGTAGTTGCAGCTACTTGGAAGGCTGAGGCAGAAGGATTGCAGAAGCCCAGCAGGTCAAGGGTGCATTGGCCAGGAGCAGCCACTGCACTCCAGTCTGGGCGAC
>NW_007270917.1:0-790 GCF_000164805.1 Carlito syrichta | reverse complement strand
CTGGGCTCCGGCGATCCTTCTGCCTCAGCCTTCTGCGTAGCGGGAACTACTGGCGCGCACTACCATCGCCGGCTAAATTTTTTGATTTCTTGTGGAGATGAGGTCTCCCCTGCCCAGATGGGTCTCGAACCCTAAGCATTTATTTATATACATATATAGAAACATAAAGTTTCTATATATGTATATAAATAAATGCTTATAATTGTTTTTTGAAAAAACAGTGCATCTAATCTAAGTGTTCTGCATTCTTATTGGAGATAATGGAAGTTAACGAGAGGTAGAGCAAGCTGAGTTTGGTGTGTTTGGCCCTGCTCTGGGGACAACGTCTCGGTCAGCCATCTAAAGCTTCATTGTCTCTTCCGATCTAATTTTACATTCCCATCTGTTCTCATTTTGGGATGAGGGAGTTTCTTCTTCCGGTTCTTTCCTTTGACATATACTGCAGCTTGAAGGGCTTCTTTTGGGGAGTCATGCAAATACTCCAAAGTTTAGGTAAGTGATTGTTCTTTTTATTGTATAGCTTGAGCAAAGATTTCATGGTTTCAGAAATTATAGGAATTAATTTGTATGATGCTTATATTTTTCAGCTTTATGTAATCATAGCTTCTCAAAAAAATTTAATGTGCAAAAAAATCCATTTTAATATTCCCCCCGTTAATGAATATTTTATGTTCTAGAATGCAGTGTTTAGCATAGGCATTACGTGTTTATATATTGAGACCAAGTACTTGGTGGGTTTTTTTTTTAGCAGCTTTAGATAGCATGATATTTTAAAAAGCATTACAGAAAG
>NW_007270916.1:0-820 GCF_000164805.1 Carlito syrichta | reverse complement strand
CCATTTTCAAGTATTTCACAATTTTTTCCTGAGAGTAATATTTTAAAAAATTGAAACAAAATTCACATTCTATGCCAAAGCATACATTAAGAAAGCAAAGTACAAGAGTAGGGAAGCTGTGTGCCTCAGAACTCTTCTGTCTAAGGGTCACAGTGCCTACTCGGTGCCTAAGGGGCCCTTGCCACAATTAACAGACTGGAGTAAAAAATCTAGAGTACTTATGCTCAGACTAAAAGGATAAATTACTCAAGTAAAAGTACTGATTTGGAAAAAAAAGTGGTTTAAAGAAAAGATCATTTAATGAATCTTATGGTACACAAGATCAACAATAGGGCATTTCCATCACAAAGGGTGAATTCTGGGAATTTCACTTTAATCTTGACCACTCAAAAACTTTATTTCTTCTCAAAACTGGCATCCAGCATCATCTTCTTAGTAAAACCTAGCCTGTTAATGTCAAGAGAGACATCACTCTTTATTCTTTTGTGATTTACACTGTCCCTACAGACACTTCTGTCACAGCACAATCCACACTCAATCCCCTCATTCACTTATTTCACCCCCTTGAGGGCAGGCACAATGTCTAATCCATCTTTGTTTTCTCACATATTTGTCATACAGCTACTATTAAAAGCCTGGTGCAGAGACTCAACCTATAATCCCAGCATTTTGGGATGCTGAGGTGAGAGGACTGCCTGAGCCTGGGGGTTCAAAACCAGACCTTATCTCTACAATAAATCAAAAAATTAGCAGGGTGTGGTGGCATGCATTGGCAGTTGAAGCTACTTGGAAGGCTGAGGCAGAAGGATTTCCTAAGCCC
>NW_007270915.1:0-751 GCF_000164805.1 Carlito syrichta | reverse complement strand
AACACATACATTCGTGATCATAGGATAACATCCGTCTGTATTTTATTGTTTTCAGAGAAAGAAAAACATGCCCAGCCTGTTTCTCTGCTTTTTGCAGAGTGGAGACGCTCTCTGGAACCTACAAGAGGAAGCTTCTCTGGCACTGTGGGAGGGGAGGTGGGCTGGTGAAAGGGCCCTGGGGGGTATTCTTTGGGCTTTCTGGGCTGTCTGCAATGATAGTGAAGGCCAGATGTATCTGAATAAGACACAAGAGGAATTGGCAATGTCCCCACAGGGATGTTTCCTCCTGTCACTGCCCCTTGTTGTTGCTATTGTTGTTTTTCTTCTTATCTACCCAGTAAAGGAAAAAAATATTTGCTTTGCAATGTCACAGCAAAAAAACCTACCATGGCAGCTAGAACGTGGCCAGTTTATAGCAGACAGACTCATGCAGTCCATCTAGAAAAAGAGGAAGCAGGAAGGATTCGGCCCTGACTTGCTCTGGGGAAGTGATTTTGATAAGAGAGTTCACCCCGCTGCAGCCAGGGGGAAGAACGAGGAAAAACATTCCAGAAGCTCTGTCAGCAGGCCACCATCTTGGCCACAGAAAACTTAACCAGACCCACAAAAGTTGAAAAGTCACCGTTTCTGTAGTAGATAAGTCACTTTAATTCAGACTTTATTAACAAGTGACAATTTATTGCTGTGGAATAAACATCCTTTTGACTCATGGAATTTAAGGACACATACAACCTGAAGACAATTTGATTTT
>NW_007270914.1:0-855 GCF_000164805.1 Carlito syrichta | reverse complement strand
CCAAAGATACTTAAGCAAGGTATAAAATGAATGTGGCTAGCGCACCAGAGAATAAAAGTATGAGGAAAATGATGATTACGCAGAGATGCTGGTAATCATTCAGATTGGTAACCATTAAGGACTTGGATGGAGATATCAGACTGGATCTCAAAGACCTTTGAGATAGAATTGGTGGATCATAGTAAATGATTGTAGGCAGTCATGTAAAGGGGAAATGAAAGTTTTCTCCCTGGGCTATAGGAGAAAACATGTCCAGAACAAAACAGACTGATTTAGGACGAGAGAAGTAAAAAAAAAGGACCCATCATTCCAGAAAACTTGAACACACATTCATCATGCATTTGGAAACTTTCACAGGTCACACGTGTTAGGCAGTGCAATGGCTCATTGTATGTGTCAACTTGACTGTGCTACAGGAAGTCCAGATTAAATGTCATTTCTGAATGTGTCTGTGAGAGTGGAAGGGGTTTTCACATGTGATCACTATCTGACTTATTGGACTCAGTGGACCAGATTGCTCTTCCCAACATGGGTGGGTGTCACCCAATCCCCTGAGGGCCTAGATAGAACAAAACACAGAGAAAAAACCTCTCCCCTTTGCTCCCTCCCTTCTTGCATGCCCTATGCCTGGTACGTAGGTCTTCTTCTGCCCTTGGACTGGGAGTCACACCCTGGAGTCTCCTGGTGCTCAGACTTTTGGTCTTAGACCTGATCACACCACTAACTTTCTTGGATATTCAGGTTACAGACAGTAGGTGGGGGGCCTTCTCATCCTCCATAACCACACACATCAATTCATCATAGTAAATCCATACATAAACAAGTGTGTGTGTATATATATGGAGGGTGCCGAAT
>NW_007270913.1:0-744 GCF_000164805.1 Carlito syrichta | reverse complement strand
TTATTCGTAGAGAGCAGGTCACGCCAATTTGCCTGGGGTGTTCTCAAACCCTCAGGCAGAGGCAGTCCCAGTCGCCTTGGCCTCCCAAACTGCTGAGGTGACAGGCGGCGCTACTGAGCCCGCCCTCAGCTGAGAATGAAAAAATAACACATCAAGGGGATATTAATTGGCATTAAATAAATGAATAAGCAGTAGGAAGATGAGTTTTTAAAAATATCACAGTTGTCTCTAAAATTCAAATATGTTTAGGATGGATCATTGTTGGGAGCCAATATCTATAGCTACATGGCTGAGGCCTGTAAAGGCCCATCTGGAAGATCGCCTCTGATATAGGATATCAGTTATACCTATAATATTGGCACGTGATTAGTGACCAGTGTGCATACATGGCAGGAAAATTTATAAGTAAATCTCTATACACCTGATGGAAATTTGCACAGTAGAATTATTTTATATGACCTTGTCCCTTCTAAGTTGTACTTTTTTCTAGATATTTTTAAACTTCTATTTCCTTGTAGACTGGTTAGTCAGCTCTTGTTCCCAAAGGCAGTTTCTCCTAGGATTAAGATTAGAAACTAAATTATCATAATAGTTTTATTGCCCTGCCTCTAGCCAGGCAGGACGTTTTTCTAGTTTCATTACATGCAGAACCTCCGTTTGCTTCAGCCCGAGGTCATTGTCATGGTAACCGTGCAGCCCATTATCCAAGAGTGTGACAGCTAGTATTTGATTTTTAGAATAGAC
>NW_007270912.1:0-598 GCF_000164805.1 Carlito syrichta | reverse complement strand
TGGGCACTAGCAACATGCAGGCAGCCCGGGTGTGGTGTTCATAACGCAGGAGTGATCGTATGTGACCTCTCCTTACTCTTTCGGAATCTTAAATTTCGAGTCAGAGTGTCACACTGTCGCCCAGGCTGGAGCACAGTGGCATGCATGCATCTACAGCAGCCTCGACCTGCTGGGATCAGGCAATCCTTCCACCTCTCCCTTCCAGTAGCCGGAACTACAGGTAGGCACTAGCACACCTGGTTAATTTTTTGATATATTGCAGAGAGTAGATCTCACTAAGTTGCCCAGACTGGTATCAAACCCATGGGCTCAAGCAATCCTCTTGCCGCGGCCTTCCAAAGTGTGGGATGAGAGACTTGAAGCTGAGCTCAATTTTATGCAACATACAGAGAAAATCAAACACACCCTAGGTCACATATGACTGGCAGAGAATGGTCAGCCTCTTGTGCTGGTGGACAGGTAGGGAACAGTGGCCTGATCTCAGGGATCATCCAGCTATGCCGGGCTCCAAGCACAGCATCCAATGTGTTTACATTATTTCAGCAAGCAGTTCATCCTCCCAGCACCCCAGGTGAAGGGCTGTGCCCTGAAGAAAAAG
>NW_007270911.1:0-807 GCF_000164805.1 Carlito syrichta | reverse complement strand
GTGGCTGCTCCCAGCCACTGCAGCCTCGACCTGCTGGGCTCCAGCGATCCTTCTACCTCAGCCTTCTGAGTAGCCGGAATTACAGGAAAGTGCTACCACGCCCGACTGATTTTTTGATTTATTGTAGAGATGAAGTCTTGCCAAGTTGCCCCAGGTGGGTCTCAAACCAGCGGGCTCAGGCAATCCACTCACCTCAGCCTCCTAAAGCATGGGATTACAGGCTGAGCCACCGAGCCCGGCTTATATTTATGTTGCTATAATTTTATTTGATGGTTTATTTCTCAGTTAACAGGAAGGAAATATATCTACATATAAAACATTGAGAAATCTCAAAACTTTATTGTTCAGTGAAAATGTAAGAAGTGTTATGTTACATATGATTTATGTAAATTTAAATAGCTTATTCATACATAAATACACTGATGCAGCTCCAGGTATCATATCATATCTGCATTCAGGGAAGCAAGACTAACAAGAAGTATCACCACAATCCCCTACTGATAAACTCTTACATCTCATTAACCTTAAGCAGGCCACAGAGCCATTTTTAATTAGAAATGAACCTGATAAATAACCTATCATATGAGGAAGAGGATTGTTGTCATTGATTGAGTCTAATCACAATTTATTCGTGTTCCAAACAAAAGGATAACTCTGCGGGCAAAAAGATTTGAGCAATCAACAGTATCTGGCAGTTAGAAAACCACCGTGTCGAACGTAATTCTGTTTTCCTATATTTGATGATGAATATACTTCTTGAATCCCCTCCTGATTTCAAACTCTTTGTGAAGAGATCAATGCTAAATG
>NW_007270910.1:0-646 GCF_000164805.1 Carlito syrichta | reverse complement strand
GGTATTTGTACAAGAATATATGCACAGGCCAATGAATCAGGACAGAGAATGAAATCCTCCAATTCTCAACCCACACATATTTGAAAAATCATCCAAGACCCACTGGTTAATGGAGAACATATTCAGTAAATATTGATGGGTAAGGCTGACAACATGCACAAGATTGAAACAGGACCCCTATCTATCACCATACACATTAACAATCAATGGATCAAAGACCTAAACGTAAAACACCAAATTATAATAATCTTCGGAAAAGCAAGAGACCCTATTAGGGAAACTGGAACCAGATACTAATTCCTCTTCAGAACGCTCAATACCCATGCCTTAAGAAGAAAGTTAGACATGTGGGATCTCATCAAATTAATACACTTCTGCAAAACAAAAGAAACCATCAGAAGAGCAGAGATACAGGCAACAGAATGGGATAAATAATTCTCCACCTATATATCTGTAAAAAGGCATAACATCTAGGATCTACCAGAAACTCAAACACTGAGATAAATCAAACAAACATTCCCATTGAAATGTGTGCAAAATACGTGATTGGACACTTTTCATCAGAGGAGATACAGGCAACCAGCAGACACATGAAAATTGCTCAGCCTCACTCATCATCAAAGAAATGCAAATGAAACCCCTTGAA
>NW_007270909.1:0-633 GCF_000164805.1 Carlito syrichta | reverse complement strand
GTGGTAGCGCATGCCGGTAATTCCAGCTACTTGGAAGGCTGAGGCAGAAGGATCGCTGAAGCCCAGCTGTTCAAGGGTTGCGGTGACCAGGAGTGGCCATCTACACTCCAGTCTGGGTGACAGAGTGAGACTCCAACTCAAAAAAAAAAAAAAAATATTGCTATGTCTTCTTGGCAGATTATGTTTATCATTATATAATTTTTCTTTTGGGTGGTTTTCTTTGCCTTGAAGATTACTTAATCTAATAATATAGATATTTCTACTTCTCTTTGATTTATGCTTTAATAAGTGTCTCATTCTGTCTTATTTTCATCCCATCTGTCATATTTGAATATTGGTGAATATTTGTAGATCTTATATAATTGTGTCTTTTAAATATACTGCGTCTCTGTCTTTCTATTTTATTTTATTTTGTTTTTGAGTTGGAGTCTCACTTCATTGCCCAGTCTGGAGTGCAGTGGCATATTCATGGACACCCCAGTGTCAACCTGCTGGGCTCAGGTGATCCTTCTGCCTCAGCATCCCAAATAGCCAGAACTACAGATGCAGGTTACCATGCCCAGTTAATTTTTTTTAAAATGTATTGTAGGGACAAGGTCTCACCAAGTTGCCTAGGCTGACTGAACCCTGGGG
>NW_007270908.1:0-894 GCF_000164805.1 Carlito syrichta | reverse complement strand
TAGGTAACTAGCTACTTATGTCTGTTGGCTGCCAGCTGGCACTTCGTTAAGTCAGCTAGTTAAGTCAGTTGACTAGGCTGCTGGCTAGCTAAGTAGCTAGAAAATGAAGTCAGCTGGCTAGCCAGCTGGCAAGCTAGTTAAGTCAGATAGTTTACTCAGCTGGCTAAACATCTGGCTAGCTAGTTAAGTCAGCTCGTTAAGTCAGTTGTCTAGCAAGCTGGCTAGCTATTAAAAAGCTAGTTACATCAGATGTGTAGACAGGTGGCTTGCTAGTTATTTCAGCTAGTTCATTCAGCTGCATATCTAGGTAGCTAGTGAGTCAATTCAGCTAGATATCAGCTAGTTTGCTAGTTAAGTCAGCTAATTAAGTCAGCTAGCTATATGATAGCTACTGAGGGGGCTAGCTAGTTAAAGCAGCTAGTTAAGTCAGCTGACTAGGTAGGTAGCTAGCTAGTTATGTCAGTTATTTAGTTAAGCTGGCTAGCTAAAGTCATCTTGTTAAGTCAGCTCGCTGGCCAGCAGGTTAGCTAGGTGGTTAGGTAGTTAATTCTGCAGGCAAGCCAGTAGACTATGTAAGTAGGTAGCTAGTTAAGTCAGCTGGCTAGCCATCTGGCCTCTAGTTATGTCAGCTAGTTAAGTCAGCTGACTATCCAGCTGTCTGTCTAGATAGCTAGCTAGTTAAGTATGCTGGCTAGACAGCTGGCTTCTTCTTTAAGCCATTTAGTCTAGCCTGATGGCTAGTTACATAGCTAGGCAATTAAGTCAGCTGGAAAACCAGCTGGCTAGCTAGTTAAGTCAGCCTGCTAGCCAGCTTGCCATCTAGGTAACTAACTACTTATGTCAACTGTTTAGCCATCTGACTAGATAGTTAAATCATCTAGATAAGTCAGCTGG
>NW_007270907.1:0-725 GCF_000164805.1 Carlito syrichta | reverse complement strand
AACAGACAGAAATGGAAGTGTTTCCCATGAGAACTGAAACAAGGCAAGACTGTGCACTTCACCCATCCTGTTCAACATAGTGTTGGGAGTTCTAGCTAGAGCAATTAGTCAAGAGAAAGAAATCAGGGTTATCCAAATAGGAAAAGAGGAAGTTGTTATCTCTCTTTGCTAACAATATGATCCTCTACCTCAAAAATCTATGAGAATCTGTCAAAAACCTCCTTGCACTGATAAAGGTCTTTAGCAGTCTCTGGGTACAAAATCAATGTGCAAAAGATTCTTGTATTCATATAAACCAACGACAAACAGGCAGAGAACCAAATAAAAGGCACAATCCCATTCATAGTCACTACCAAAAAAAAAAAAGAAAAGAAATACTTGAACATCTTCCTAATCAAAGAAGTGAAAGACTTTTACAATGAAAACTACAAAACACTACTCAGAGAAAACCAAGAAGACACAAACAAATGGAAAAATATTCCATGTTTATGAATAGGAATAATCAATATTGTTAAGATGATTGTTAAGATTCCATGTTTATGAATAGGAAGAATCAATATTGTTAAGAATCAATATTGTTAAGATGGCAATCTACAGATTCAATGTAATACCCACTAAATTACCAACGTCATTTTTCTAAGACCTGGAAATGGCAATACAGAAATACATATGAAAACATACATGACCATGAATAGCCAAGACAATCATTAGCAAAAGAAACAAAG
>NW_007270906.1:0-351 GCF_000164805.1 Carlito syrichta | reverse complement strand
ACGATCAAGAAAAAGAAGCCTGGTAGCATCCCCAAAACCCTACTATGCCCACCTCCCATCAATAACACTTCTTCCCACAGGGAACCAAGGTCATGAATCCAATATCATTGCATACATGTTGATTGTTTTAGTATTTTATATAAATGGAAATATAAAATATGTATACTCATATGTCTGATTTCTACTATTGATGGGTAATTTCTAGTTTTCAACTCTTTTCAATATTGCCACTGTGAACATTCTTATACGTGTGTATGAATGAACATATACGTATATTTCTGTTGGGTATATATCCAAGAGTAAAATTGCTGAGTTTCAGGCATACACATATTCAACTCATAGATATTCTCA
>NW_007270905.1:0-851 GCF_000164805.1 Carlito syrichta | reverse complement strand
CAGGGAGAAGAATGCCATGAGAAAGAAGATAATGCAAAACAAAGTGGGAGGAGATAGGTTTCTGAAAGATGTTTGAAATGTGGAGTTTCATTGTTGTTGTTGGGATGGGGGAAGGGATAATGGGATGGAGTTAAAGAACAGAGATGAAAAGGCAAAGGTATTACGGAAGCTAAATCTTACCAATTGTATATTAGAATGGCGACAAAAAACCAGAAAATTGACATGCAAAAAGGGTATCAAAGCACATGCAGTACATTCATTGATTCCTTGAACAAAATATTTTTAGATGTCTAATCTGTGCATAGCACACACGTTTTTGAAGGAAAATATTCAGATAACAGTTTACATAAATTAATTTGATAACTACTTAGATAAATAAAATGATTAGATGAGTATTTAGAAAATCAAGCATGTGATTGTTAAGTTTGCCAACCTCACAAATTCGCAATACATTCTATGCTTTACATTTGTGTATTCCATGCGGGAAAGTTAGAGAAAGAGAAACCATGGTGAAATGTGCATTGTTTCTGGTGTCTTGATGGTTTAGCCACTTTGTGGCTCTTGATCTTACTGAGAGGATATTTTTTCACTAAACCTCCATCTTCCCATCTGAAAAATGCAGGTGATGCCTGTTGAGGTTGTCAGGAAGTGAAATGGAATTATAGTACCATGTTTGTCAGGTGATGGGCAGTCAACAAATGTTAAATGCCCCTCTATCAAAGGGCTGGGCATTGGGAAGGCATGAGGTACCCACTAAGCATAATCGGTCCCATTTGACTGTTCCTTCCTTGTCAACATTGGCCCCTCAGGAGCAGTAACCACAAAGGCTGACTTTCCCTTTGAACAGGAGT
>NW_007270904.1:0-816 GCF_000164805.1 Carlito syrichta | reverse complement strand
TAATTTCTTTCTTTTCTCCCCCTCCCCAATTTTTTGGTTTAAAGAGGTGCTGGTAGAGAGGCGCCCCCACGAGCAGATTATATTACCCTGTCTGTCTTTTTCTTTTTTTTTTTATTGTGAAGTTGTGGGGTACAGTTAAGGGTTAGGTATACACTTGCATTTCATTCAGGCACCCTGTTGATATGGGGTGTTTCCCTGTTCCCAGATAGATATTTGCTATTGTTAATCCCATCTCCCTCCCCCCACCATAGTTTCCCAGTACAGTCAGTCATTTTCGTATAGTATTGCATTGGATGTTTAAGGTCCATTATATAAGTGAGAACATGTGATACTCGGATCTTTGTTTTTGTGAGAGGTCACTCAGTATTATAGACTCTAGTTCCATCCAGGTTGCTGTGAAATTCATGATTTTGTTCTTTTTTATGGCTGCTTAGTATTCCATCGTGTATATTTACCACATTTTTTTAAATCCAGTCCTCTTTTGACGGGCAGCATGGCTGTTTCCAGGTTCTTGCTATTGTGAGCAACGCTGCGATAAACATGCGTGTGCAGGTATCTTTTTTATAGAGTGATTTGTGGTCTTCAGGATATATTCCCAGTAGGGGGATTGAGGGGTCATATGGGAGGTTGGTATTTAGAACTTTTAAGAATTGCCACACTGCTTTCCACAGAGGTTGCACTAGTTTACACTCCCACCAACAGTGTAGAAGTGTTCCCTTTTCACCACACCCTCTCCAGCAGTTGTTATTTTTTGAGTTGTTGATAATTGCCATTCTGACTGGGTTAGGTGGTATCTCAGTGTGGTTTTGATTTTGC
>NW_007270903.1:0-326 GCF_000164805.1 Carlito syrichta | reverse complement strand
TTTCAACAAATGAAATGTTTGTGAGGAACACCAACTTTAATAGCCTAGTCTTGCAAGCACAGTTGATTTAACCATTCCACAGACAATTATAGTGAACATACTGTGTACAGACACTGTCCTAGAAAGAGAGGAAAAGCATGATAAGACGTGCATGTCACAAAACTTGTTAACATTCCTGTGAACTTGTGGCGACAAGTGGAACTGGGCCTGATGGAAGAATTTATGCAAAAGCGTTGGAAGTCAGCATTGTCACAGTGACAGGTAGAGAAGATAGAAGTAGATGAGCCACATAGAGTATATACAACAAATTAACATTGAACTGGGCC
>NW_007270902.1:0-660 GCF_000164805.1 Carlito syrichta | reverse complement strand
TGAGCCCGCAGGTTCGAGACCCGCCTGGACAGCGAGACACATCTCTGCAATAAATCAAAAAATCAGCCAGGTGTGGCAGCGCATGCCTGTAATTCCGGCTACTTGGAAGGCTGAGGTGGAAGGATCACCTGAGCCCAGCAGGTCGAGGCTGCGGTGGCCGGGAGCGGCCACTGTACTCCAGTCTGGGTGACAGAGTGAGACTCCAACTCAAAAAAAAAAAAGCAATGTAAGGAGAATCAACCTCCTTCACAGACACACACACACACACACACACACACAGACAAAAAGAGGCATCCTCCATACTGATAGAAAATCCACTTTTAAAATGCTTTAAAAATAATATTAATACAATTATTTTTAATGAACCACATGAGGGGAAAAAAGATTTGCCTACATCCAAACTCATTCCTTCATTTTTATCCAATATTACAAGACAGGTCTATTTCTTGCCTACTAAGATGAAGAAAGCTTTCACAGGTACAAGCTACCCAAAATAATGTTTAGTTTGTCCATGGTGAGAGAACCACAGTTTTGCTACAATGAACCACTTGCTCACCAAGACTGGCATGGAGAACAATATCAGGACAGGCAAAGAAAAAGGAAGAAGTAGAGGGATGCAAGAAGGGAAGTAGAAAGGAAGAGAAGGGGGGAGAAAGGATG
>NW_007270901.1:0-866 GCF_000164805.1 Carlito syrichta | reverse complement strand
TGAAGAAACATAAAAGGATTATCTCCTCTTTTCCTCTGATAAAAAAATGAATTTAGAGAACATACTAAAATTATCCCCAGGGGAATATTTGCCATGCCATTTGCATAATTCTATCCAGGTATATTGTATTTTTACTTTCCTTTTCAAATATATTCAATTTCTATCAAATTCACATCAGCTTTATTTTCAGGAATACTCTTTATGTCTACAGTCATTAATATATTTTCAAAGTATTTTCATTCTGTTTTTTACCTACTTGGAAATACCTATTTTAAACAATCAGACCAAAACACATAATTTGTTATTTTCTATGAAGTAGTGCTTAATAAGAAGTTTTGAAGCTGGCTTTAAAAAAAAAAGCATATTCATTTGCATCACAGAAATGTCAGTTTCTGTTATTAAGGAAAAGAAAATATATTGTCCCACTTAGGCAGATGTAAATTGATGGTGAAACAACATAAGAAAAGCTATTGTTTATGCACTCAATGTCTGATTGTGAGCCAAGTAAGAATAAGCAATATTATGAACTGACTCAGATTCTACCTCTACTTTTGGATACTTGAATGTAAATACTGTATAGCAGGTTAAGTCTCGTTAAACACTTGGTCAATTCCAAAATAATATGCTTTACCAAGCACCAGGTATAGGTCATTGTTATATTCTTTCTTCTGCATTTGTCTTACATTCAGCCATACTTTTTCAAATGGTTCACTCATTTTCTCAACAAATGTTTTTGTCGAGAAAGAGAATAGGTAAATCAATTTTATATATTTTACAATTATAGGAATATTTTTAGAATAAAGTGATACCCTTAATAAGAAGTGTACAAGTAAAATTATATAAAAATTATAAGAACAATAACTCTT
>NW_007270900.1:0-709 GCF_000164805.1 Carlito syrichta | reverse complement strand
CACACACACACACACACACACACACACACACACACACACACACACATTGTCTTTCCAAATTGAAACATCCATGTCATAGAGGCAGAAATATCCAAAAGAAGTATCACATGCAGACAGAATTAATGGATTAGGGTGGAGGAGATTAGGGGAAAAAGAACTCTTCATCTTAGAGAATGCAGTGCCCACACTCATATGTTTAAGTTGGTGTTCAATTCTGCACTGGTATTCTTTGTCACTTTTGACTTCTCTTTCTTCCCTACATTCAACCTTTCTCCTTACTCTTTTAAAACACAGAGTGGTAAGTAAAAATAGCTGGTAAGTGAAGTAAGTAAAAATAACTCTCTATCTGCAGGCAGAAAAATGACATTGGGCCCCTATCTCACACCATATACAGAAATCAAAATAGATTAAAGACTTAAATTTAAGACCTGGAACTATAAAATTACTAGAAGAAAACACACACAAGAAAATATTGACAACTTAGGTTTTGGCAGTGACTTTCAAAATATTACCCTCAATATATGGTCAACACAAGCCAAAACTAGGTAAATGGGACTACATCAAATTAAAAAGCTTCTGCCCAGCCAAGGATACGATTGACAGAGAGCAGAAGCAACCTACAAATTGGGAGAAATTATCTGTAAACCTTATATCTGATAAGCAGGTCATGTCCAAAATATATAAGAAACTCAAGCAACCCAACAGTAAG
>NW_007270899.1:0-775 GCF_000164805.1 Carlito syrichta | reverse complement strand
GGGGATAGATAGATAAATAGATATAGATATAGATAGATATCTCATTTCAAAGGCATAGCTAGAAAATATTTGAAAAGAGGTCCAGTTCAAAAAATATTTAGAATCATTAAGGGAAAGATTCCAGTTAAGATGGAGAAAATGACATTTTATTTATATATGAAAGTGTGAGACTGGAGTGTAAAAAATTTTTCAAAAAGTAAAAACAAAGTAAGCTCAGTTCAATTTGAGGGGAGTAAAAATGTAAAGAATATGAGATAGTTGTAATTGAGCTCTTCATTGAATATAACACTATCACCATCAAAAAATTTAAAAAATCAGCATCATCAATAACAAATAACAGTTTCTGAGAACAAATCTTATTCCTGAAATATGTTTTGCAAGTTAACAAATCATTAAATGCTCTCAACAGTAATATGAGGCAAACACCATTAGTAACCCAATCCAGTATAAAAATGAGAAAATAAGAGAGAGATTAAGTATGTTCCTCGAATTCACAAAGCTAGAAAATAGTTAAGCTAGAATCTGCAGTAAAGTTTTCCACTCCAGGATGCATAGCCTATAACCATTACACTACACTTAACATACAGATTTAAGAATCGTGTCAAAGCATGGAGTCTGTTTAGCTAATGTCTTATTCCAAGTATGGATGGTAAAGGAAATAATGATAAATAAAATGAGTATCTACATTTTGAATAACAGAGTAGGTAGCAGTAGAGTTAAAGTACTTATCTTTTAGGATTCTAGCATTGTAGGTTTGCACAGCAATAACAGCTCT
>NW_007270898.1:0-579 GCF_000164805.1 Carlito syrichta | reverse complement strand
CAGGTCAAGGCTACAGTGGCTGGGAGTGGCCATTGCCCTCCAGTCTGGCTGACAGAGTGAGACTCCAACTCAAAAAAAGAAAGAAAGAAAGAATGAGCTTTTTGTTTCACTCTTTTTTTCTATTATATTTTTATCTTATATGTCCCATATCTGGGCCTTTACTTTGGTGATCTACACTCTTCTGTTAAAATTAGGGATTTGGTGGTCTTGCCTTTCCACCTCCCTTAGGATATTTGTTAGTCTGTTAACTTGTGATTTTTCTATTTTTTTGATGTGTGATCATAGAGATATAAATTCCCCACTTAGTACTGATTTCATGGCATCTCAGAGGTTTTGGTAAGATGTTTCTTCATTTTCATTTGTTTCCAGGAATCTTTTAATTTCTGCTTTGATTTCTGTGTTTACCCAGGAGTCATTCATCATCATGCTGTTTAGTATTCATATCTTTGTAGGTTTTGGGGGAATTTTGATGGTGTTGATATTTATTTTTATTTCACTGTGGTCTAAGAAGGTGCAATGAATTATTTCAATTTATGAAATTTGTTTATGCTTGGTTTATGGCCAAGGATATTATAGATC
>NW_007270897.1:0-754 GCF_000164805.1 Carlito syrichta | reverse complement strand
GGATAGGTAAGTCCCCCTCCCCCAAACAAAAAAGCGTAAAACTTGCCACTGGAGGGAACTGACCTAAAATCCAGCCCCTCCGGCCCCCAGGTGAGGGGGAACACATCCCACCTCGGCCTTCATGACCACCATGGACCCTAAAGTCTTCCTCTTCAAGGAAGACTTTATCTCTCTCAAACTTTAAAAACTTCCGCAGCTGCCAGGCTGCAGCAGGCCCCAGGGGTCCCATGTCTGCTAACCCACAGCGGTTTCCGTAAAATTCTCTTTCTCTTCCTCTCTCTCTCCCCCCACTAAGGAATCCCACAGCTGCCAGGCCACAGTGGACCCCAGGGGTCCCACATCTGCTGGCCCACAGCGGATTCTAAAGGACTCCTATATCTGTTGGGCAACAGTAAACCTCAGAGTTTTCACGTCTATTGCCCCGCAATAAGCCCTGTTCGACCGGCAGGAATCTCGAACATGCTCCCACCCACTGTCCGGTCAAGTGCTTTCTGTCTGGTCCAAAAATCCTTACACAAGGTGCCTTGACCCCTCGGTTCTCCAGGAGAACCCTGGCTGTGCCAAACCTCTGTGATGACCGACTTTGCCACAGCCACACTTCTTGGACAGCCGACTCTTTAGGGGATGCCCCGTTTAGTCCACCTGTCCTTCCATGGGAGGTTCGTCATCCTGCCAGCCGATTCCCATCTTAAATGCCTCTTAAACAATCTGCACACAGGACTGGCCAACATATCCCTTAGACAACCAAAATCAG
>NW_007270896.1:0-754 GCF_000164805.1 Carlito syrichta | reverse complement strand
CACTAACACACCAGGCTAATTTTAGATTTATTGTAAGATGAGGTCTTGTCAAGTGGCTCAGCCTTGTCTCGAACCCTTGGGCTCGGGCAATCCACTCACCTCGGTCTCCCAAAGTGCTGAAATTATAGGCAGGAGTCACAGCTCCTGGCCTTTATTTACATCTTTAATCCATTTAGATTTGATTTTTGTATATGGTAAAAGATATATTGGTGTATATATATGGTGTATTCTTCTGCATGTGGATATCCAGTTATTACAGTAGCACTATTTATTGAAGAGACTCTTCTTTCATCAATGTGTGTTCTTAATGTCTTCGTTGAAAATCAATTTGCTGTCATTCATTTACTTCTGTGTTCTTTATTCTGTTCCTTTTTCATTTTTATTTTTATTTTTTCAGTTGGAGTCTGCAGCTCAGACTGGAGTTCAGTGGCACACTCACGGCCACCCCAGCATCGAACTGCTAGGTTCCAGTCATCCTTCTGCCTCTGCCATTCAAGTAGCTGGAACTATAGGCATGCGCTTTAGCCTGGCTAATTTTTTATTTTATTGTAGAACTGAGGTCTCACCAAGTTTTCTAGGCTGGTCTCAAACCTTCTGGCTCAGGTAATCCACTCACTTCGAGTTCCCAAGGTGCTGGAATTACAGGCTGAGCCACGGAGCCCAGCCTGTTCCTTTTTTTTTCTATGGGTCTATTTGTATGCCAATACCACCCTGTTATGGTTACTAATATTGAAATCTTTTCAAACTCATTCTA
>NW_007270895.1:0-591 GCF_000164805.1 Carlito syrichta | reverse complement strand
AAAAATAAGAACTTGGACAAACTTAAAAAAACCTGAAGCTGCACCCTACCATGCATACTGATATGCAATTTATTAAAGACAAAAGCAACAATGTTAATTAATATCTAGAATTATTCATTGAAATACTTTTAGTTTTTGTTCTGGCCTTTTCTGCTCCCTCTTATGGTTTTCCTAAAAGAAAAACTATCTTCTATCGCTTATTCTATTTGTGTTGAAGTGATTTTTTTTTTTATTTTAAGACTGATTTGTTCTTCAGTGTTTTCTCCTTCTCTCTCTCCTCTCTGGCTCTCCTTCTGGGTGATGGGTGCTTTAACAATCACCTCAAGAGAGCAAGCTACTGCCTCCAGGGATGAACATTGTTAAAAGCTGAATATTGGTTTTCAGGGTTCACCTTCCCAAAATCCTAAACTACTCAAGAACTTTACTGGTCAAATACCAAGAGAAAGAGCCTGAAGAAAAATAGAGAGAGAAGCCGGGCTTGGTGGCTCAGCCTGTAATCCCAGCACTTTGGGAGGCTGAGGTGAGTGGATTGCATGAGCCCGCGGGTTCGACACCCGCCTGGGAAAATTGGCGGGCCCTCATCTCTACAAT
>NW_007270894.1:0-890 GCF_000164805.1 Carlito syrichta | reverse complement strand
CTAGGAACTAAGGTTTAAGGTCACAGTCTGAGACATGGCACTTTCCATTCTCACCAAGTCTGATAAATTTCTGCTGCTAGTATGGATTCCTCAGGGGGCAGAGGGGTACAGGGGACTCAGAGGCTTGACTGGAGTTCTTCTGAGGGCAGCACCGACTCCTTGTAGACACCCATCATCAAGTAAGTCTGCTAATAGACAACTGACCTAACTTTGGGGAAAATAACACTGAAAACAATCTGGAGTAAGTTTTAAGGTGAACTTGACTTACTTGGCAGTCAGAAGATATCAATTTCCAAAGGAACTTTGGCACATGCATGTGCATTACAGAAGACAATCTCTGGTGTGTAGACCCCACCCTCCCAACAGCAGAACATCTCAAATCTCAGTTTCTGTTTGAGTAGGACAGTCACATTTTCAAAGACTTAAAATATAACCCTCAGACATGCCTGATTTTTTTTTTTTTTTTTTTTTTTTTTTTTTTTTTTTTTTATGTACCGATCAGTTTATAAAAATGTTGAGACCAGTGGGACCTTAAGTCGGTACTTCCCCTGGGAGCAATAGTTCAAGTATTTGCTCATTTAGTGTTTGTAGTGACTTTTTAGAACTACCAAAAATGAGAACCAGCTGTACAGAGTTGAAGTCTTTAGAAAGCTAAAAGGCACTGTGAAAAACGGCTTAGAAGTACGGCTTAGAAGTACCTTAGCCTGTACAGAAAACGTCAAGAAACTACTATTCTTTAAAAGGAATCAGGCTGGGATCCCAATACCTAGACAATGAAGAATGAACCATGCACTCACTGGTCTTCATCTCAGCTGCCAATGGAAGCCACCTGAGGAATTTCTAATGGGCTGGGGTTGGTGGCTCAGAGGCCGCTAAGGGGAGTGGACTGC
>NW_007270893.1:0-735 GCF_000164805.1 Carlito syrichta | reverse complement strand
ACTTTATAAGGCTCCAGTTTCTCCACGTGATTTATGAGGTTTTCTTTAGAAACTTGACATATCAATTGCGGGAAAAAAAAATACCCAAGACACCATGAATTAAAACTGAAATTAGATTGCAGCATAAGTTATAGGGAAAAAAGATCAGCATCTGGGATTTGACTTTTTATATTTTTTTTTTTGAAAATTGCCTGACACTTGACAGATGTCAGGAGTAAAATAGGCCAATAAAACAATGAGAAAACATCAAACGTGTATTTTCAGAGATTTAATTACAATCTAAGAGTATAGATAAGTGCTCACATTCTGGCTAGCTGCACTGTACATTTATGGCAAATTTGTAAAATTTGAAAATAACTAAGCAATCCTATCTTATTATAGTGGAATAGCAAGAATTTTTGGTTTAGCCATGTTCCAGTTTTACAGAGGATCTGAAGTGAGGTGACATCTGTAGAGCCTTCATAGGACTTTTACCACATCATCTGGTTATAAACTTCTGAAGGTTACCCCAGAGTATCTACATATGAACACCAACTTATTCATTTCTACCTCATGTTAAAATGGTATACACCTGACACTTTTCACTGGCTGTTCTCCTGTGTTTTGACCCATTGTATTGTGACTTTAACGCTCAATATTCCTGAGGTCACTCTCATAGTGACGACATAGATGTGATAAAATCCGGCGCAGTTCTCATCTGGCTTGTTTTGTTGGTAGCTCTCTATTCTGCTTCTG
>NW_007270892.1:0-654 GCF_000164805.1 Carlito syrichta | reverse complement strand
GGTCTTGTGAAGGTCATTTGTGTATGAGGTGGATGATACAAATCTATACTTTTCTTGATAAAGATGTAGTGAAACCTGCCAAGTGACTGGGGGAAAGTCTTTGTGTATTCTCGATTCCTGTTCTTCCAGGTTTTTTCTCATTATCTTCTTCCTGTGTCCCATGTGGGGATGTTTAGAGGCAGACTAGTTAAGGGCGTTCAGTTAGCTCACACATCGACTTGTTTTGAAAGCCAGATCTGCCGCTTACAATCTGTTTGACTTTGGGCAAGTTTGTGAACTCTTTTAGCCTCAGTTTACTCATCTAGACAGTAAGGAGACTCACAACAGAAGCCCACTCTGGATTAGTGAGTTAATTACATGAGCCACATATCTAGACTACTTAAAACAGTACCAGGTGCATTTTAATTACGATGGAAGTGTTTGCTGTTATTATCATTATTATAGTATCAGGAAATATTGACTGTGCCCTTCTAGTTCCTTCCCTCTCTTCCCAGTATGGACTGGAAAAAAGCAAATTTCCTCATGTATATGTTTAGAAGAAACATGGTGTGTTAGCATCACAAAGACCTGGCTCAAATCTCATCTGTTGTTACCTTTTGCTCTAGTGTGAAGCTTTGTTCAGACAGACTGTTTCCCTTTATAGCTGGCCTCTCA
>NW_007270891.1:0-821 GCF_000164805.1 Carlito syrichta | reverse complement strand
CCCATCGAATTTTGTCAATAACTCTGTGCACTGTCTTTGTGTATGTTCGTCATTTCTGACTCAAACATTCTATGTGAGTTGCACAGCGTGTCCGATAGGGATTTGGGGTAGGGGAGTATGCATGTGGGACTGGGTGCCCGCTTCTGTGTGTCACATCATGTGCATGATGGGTGCACACTGATATGTGTCTTTTTTTGGTGTGGATTCTTGTTGCTATCTGTAGGCATTGTTCTCGGCTCAATGTTGGTGTGCACTTCGCTGCCCTGTGTGTGCAATTCATAGAGCATGTTTATCGGCTTTGTGTGTGTGTGTGTGTGTGTGTGTGTGTGTGTGTGTGTGTGTGTGTGTGTCTTCTCGAGGAAATTACGGCAGTGTCACTTGATTGCAGCGGGATCATTGAAAGAGAGTATAGCTAGCTAGTACTTTTGGCTTCCTGGGCAGTTTTACTTGACTACTTTACTTTTCTTTCTTTCTTTTTTTTTATTTTTAAGTTGGAGTCTCGCTCTCACCCAGACTGGAGAGCACCGGTCGCTCCCGGCCAATGCAGTCTCCACCTGCTGGGCACTGGCAATCCTTCCGCCTCAGCCTTCCAAGTAGCTGGAACTTGGGACGCACGCTACCCCACCCAACTCATTTACTTAAATTTGATTGTAGAGATGTGGTCTCACCAAAGTTGCCCAGGCGGATCTCAAACCCGCGGGCTCGGGCAGTCAGCTCACCTCAGCCTCCCTAAGTGCTGGGATTACAGGCTGAGGCACCGAGCATGGGTACTTTTACTTTTCTTAAACCTTTGGAGCTTCCGATTTAATCATGAAATAATG
>NW_007270890.1:0-928 GCF_000164805.1 Carlito syrichta | reverse complement strand
TTATATATAGTGTGTATATATCTCTCTAATCAGATTACTTCATTTACTACCTCTATGTCCTAAGTCAAAAACCCCCAACTTTGTTCCTTAAACTATTTGTTTTTTTTCACAAGTGTTTTCCTGGAAAGTAGCTGGAATGGCTTTTTAGAAATGTAAGTTAGGTCATGGCAATTCCTTGTTTTAGCAGAGTATCCCATCATCCTCATGATGAAAGCTTAACTCCTTACCATAGCCTGGATAGCTTTCCCTCTTAGCCTTCTTTTCTTTGCTTTGGTTTGCTTCTCTCTTTTCTTTTCTTTTTCTTTTTTTTTTTTTTGAGTTGGAGTCTCACTCTGTCACCCAGACTGGAGTGCAGTGGCTGCTCCCAGCCACTGCAGCCTCGACCTGCTGGGCTCCAGTGACTCTTCCTCCTCAGCCTTCCAAGTATCTGGAACTACAGGTGCATGCTACCATGCACGGCTCATTTTTTATTTATTGTAGAGATGAGGTCTCACCAAATTGCCCAGGCGGGTTGCAAACCCGTGGGCTTAGGCAATCCACTCACCTCAGCCTCCCAAAGGCACAGGATTACAGGCTGAGCCACCGAGCCCGGCTCCTTTTCTTTTTCAATACACCAAAATCTATTTTACTTCTATATACTAGCTATAAGCAATATGAAAGTAAAATTAAGAAGACAATGCTGTGTAAAAAATAATAAACAGTAATACTATACTTAAGATTATTTAACTAAAGTGTAAGATTTGGATGTGGAAAATTACAAAAGTTGCTGAAATTAATTCAAGACAGCCGAAATAAATGTAGAGACATCTTATGTTCATGTAGAAGACGTAATCGTTTTTTAGATGGCAGCACAACACAGAACAATCTACAAAATCATTGCGATTTTTATGAAAATCCCAACATCCTTTTGGTAGAAGTGGGTAAGCCG
>NW_007270889.1:0-848 GCF_000164805.1 Carlito syrichta | reverse complement strand
CCCCTACCAGCTACTGCTTTTCTTATTATGGACATAATGTGGTCCCTTGCTGGTGACTGGCTCATAAACTCTAAATCGTCTGTGGTGGTGAAATCTTGGCCAAAACATCCCAGGAGTTTTTCTGAAAAAATTGAGAAATAATAAAGTTGTTTTCAGAATGAAGCATTGTATGTATGTGTGAATGTAGGTGTGTCCAGGTGCTGACATACCTGTGTTTGCCTGCTGTGGGGAGGAAGGCAGGGACTAGGCAGCCAGGAACAGACACAGGGCTAGAGGGCTCTAACAGCCACTCACTGGCCTTACCAGCTGACCCCAGGATGATGAGTGCAGTGAGAAAATTCCGTCCTGAAGCTGAACCAAACAAGCTGGACCTCAGAGCATGAAATTCATGCATGGTCCTGGGAGAGCTCTTCTATGGTACATCTTGAAAACGTAAGGAGTTCCCTCTAGGTGGGAGTGAGGGAAGGACAATTTGATGTCATATTGCAGGCTCTATAGACAGTCTATGTTTTATAGTAAGTTGTTGCTTGAGAAAAACTAGCCCACTTTCTCAAGATACAATAATTGGCTTAATCAAACCAAGTCTATCTGGCTTCAGGGCACGTTCTGTTTTTGTGTGCCACACCTCACTACCTCATCATGAATGAACTTGGAACATTTGCTAAGGAGAGGTGAGTTTTCCTGGTGTCATCTCTGATTAAATTCTGTGGTTTCTCCAGACAATTATATATCTGGGTGGTGTAATAATATCTGGGCTCATTCCTATTCTGAGACCAGAGGAGGATTCTAAATGATCTAAAGACGTTTTTCCCCTTCTACAATTTACTCTTCCTTTAAAATAACTTTGG
>NW_007270888.1:0-667 GCF_000164805.1 Carlito syrichta | reverse complement strand
CAGATCAAGGCTTCTCAACTGACTGTTTTACATGTGTGTAGCAGACTGAGTTCTGGCTGCCTGTCCCTCTGCATTCTCATAGTCACCCTCAGTCTTGTCAGGAGATGCCTTCCCTCCCGTGATCCCCAGTCTGCCGGGTGCTTCCTTTGCTCTCCTCAGCTCCTTGTATCAGGATATACACTGTACTTATAGAAATGGAACCCCAGCTGGGTTCGGTGGCTCAGCCTGTAATCCCGTGCCTTTGGGAGGCTGAGGTGGGTGGATTGCCTGAGCCCGTGGGTTCGAGACCCACCTGGGCAGGTGAGACCTCATCTCTACAATAAATCCAAAAAAATTCGTCGGGTGTGGTAGCATGCACCTGTAGTTCCAGCTACTTGGAAGGCTGAGGCGGAAGGATCACCGAAGCCCAACAGGTCAAGGCTGCGGTGGCCGGGAGCGGCCACTACAGTCCAGTCTGGGCGACAGAGTGAGACTCCAACTCAAAAAAGAAAGAAAGAAATGGAACCCCATCCCCTGTGGGTGTTTGAGCCATAATCCACAGCCCATTCATTCCACAATCCCTTCCTATTGTAGCTCTCTTCTATAAAGAGCAGTTTGGGGCTCCTAAAATCAGAACAGAAATTTATTTTTTCAGTTAATCACACAAATGAGCAAGGAGTAAGAAGTG
>NW_007270887.1:0-835 GCF_000164805.1 Carlito syrichta | reverse complement strand
TTTTGATCTGCATTTTATCAATTCCATAGATGGGGAGCTCCCAGATACAAGGGCTCACTGTAGGGCTTTCTTGACACTATTATTTTTACATAAGTACTTTTAACTCAACTGAGTAATAAAGTAAAAGATACATCATATTTTACAAAGTACATCAGGAAAATGAATGTTATAGGTCGAGTAAACGTTAGTTGATGTTTATTGATAATGGAAAATCAAAAAGAATAAACTTGTCACATATATCCCACTTTTTGTATTTAATGTAAATTTTTCAATTATTACTTTTTCATCCTTACAAAAGATAATAAAATAAAAGTTTTAAAGGAGAGTAAAATATTTCAAAAATTCCTTGAGTTATGTCTCTGGTTTCTTTAGCCAACGGTCTGTCATCTTAAAGCTGGGAAATAAATTATAAGTCAACAACAAATTAAAGATCAAATGCTTCACACTCACAATTCACAACATACAGATATACCATCTAATAATTAGCTATTTACATAATCCCTGAAGAACTGCAAACAAGGTCAGAGGTTTACTTGCAAATTTATCCTATCAATAATGTGAAAGTTTATTGGTACTTAAAAACATAGATTATCTAAGACCTTTTAAAAATTACAGTATGAATCTTCCAGTTCTTGAAGAGAGCAACAGCACAAAAATAATATAAGCAATACCAACTTGTGTTTCTAAAAAACTGTCCAACTTGTATCACATCTGAAAGAAACTACCACTGCCAGGCTCAGTGGCTCAACCTGTAATCCCGCACCTTAGGGAGGCTGAGGTGAGTAGATTGCCTGAGCCCACAGGTTTGAGACCTGCCTGGGCAATTGCCGAGACT
>NW_007270886.1:0-610 GCF_000164805.1 Carlito syrichta | reverse complement strand
CCCCCATAGTATACGCCACCTCTGTTGTGTCACACGGTGTATGACATCTTTGTTCTTACTTCTCCAGACTTGAAGAAAAAACAGAATGACATAATTATAGGTTGGTATCATTTCAACCTTTCGGCACAATTTCTAGCACTCAGTAAAGCCTCAATAAATCCTGGACCAAGAATTAAATAAATATTTGGATTAGAAATGAATTCTGTTTCAGACATAGTTAATTCGTAAAAGTATTTATGGTTCTGCCAAGGGGCCGTCACCTAAAAATATGTAAAATGGTAAAACTTTGTGTCTGATTTTTTCAGGGACTGAGGATTAGTGATAAGGACCACTGAAAAGAAAGGTTCTGATTCTTTAAACCACTCATTAAAGAGATGACAAGAGAGAGGGCAGCCTTCTTGGACAAGAGTTTCAAACACAGCAAAAGTGGGTAGAAACCCTGGGACCTCCTTGTCTTTCACAGTGGAGGCAAGGACCTCCTGCTAAGCCTCAGTTTTCTATTTGCAAATAGGAATGAGATACCTGTTCAACAAGGTTGTTGTAATAATTCAGTAAGTGTCTTATGTGTTTCACAGTCAGTCATGAGCCCAGATTTGAGTGTCATTATTTT
>NW_007270885.1:0-746 GCF_000164805.1 Carlito syrichta | reverse complement strand
CCAAATGGCCCAGGCCTACTGTGGTAGGAGAGTGGATCATGGACTCAACTGACTTGCTGCCTGTCAAGTCTAATCATTCAGATCTGACCTCTGTGTGTTATGTTCTAGCCTCACAATGAAGAAGAAATCTAGACAGAAATGAAATAGTTTTTAAGCCAGTACAGCTAATTTTATTCCTATTCTGTGAAGAGATTATAGGCACAGTCTTTCTTTTTCTAAATAATTCAATCTTTTAGAAATAGGAAAGTTATAGAAACATAGAAATTGAGAATAACAAAGTTGACTCAGTATTTGATCAAATTTCCTAAGATCTGTGTTCTCCTAAGCTGAATAATCTTTTTTCTATTTAATATCAGTTCTGAAAGACCTCTCTCTAGAGATTGGTTTTATTAACAATTTTTAATGTTCTTTGCTGTTTCTAAGCTTGAATTATGTCATAGACATCTGTATATCTTACTTAAAGAAAAGTATCTAACTCTATGGCTTATTTGATGTGTACACACCGTATTTTTGTTTTAATACTTTAGATATGTACATCATGATTCTGGTTTAATTACCGACATGTTGCAAATACTCTTTCAGTTTATGGAAATGTCAAGCGGTTAGGTATTGACAGGTAAGAAACTTTAATAAAGCTTAACTTTGAACTCAGTGAAGATCACCCTTAGATAATTGGTATTATAATTGTGTTTTTGTTGTTGCTTTTGAAAAGATAAAGAAATTTGAAGTTATTTTGTTGCTGTCAG
>NW_007270884.1:0-868 GCF_000164805.1 Carlito syrichta | reverse complement strand
GGAGGTCGGCGCGGCGATTGGGGCGGACGGAGCTTACCGGGAGTTCCGGGTACACGCGCTGCTGAAGACGTTGTGTGACTTCACGATCGCGGTCGCTACGGGCGACGGGATGTGCCTAGTCCTACGGGGTCTGAGGTGAGATTTCAATATTGCGAACGTGAGGCGGGGATGAGATACGGTGAACGCTTCTTTTACGGCGAGTATCGCTTTTTTGAATCTCTTGGGTCTCTCGGTGTGAGACACCGGGCCTGGTCCCACCTAGAGATGATTCTTCTTCTTTTTTTTTTTTTAATGAGTTGGAGTCTCACTCTGTCACCCGGGCTGGAGGGCAGTGGTACACTCCTGGCCACCCCAGCCTTGACCTGCCGTGCTCTGGCGATCCTTTTGCCTCGGCCTTCCGAGTAGCTGGAACTACGGGCACGTGCTACCACGCCCGGCTATTTTTGATTTATTGTAGAGATGAGGTCTCGCCGGGTTCCCTGGGCGGGAGAACTACAGGCGTGCGCTACCGTGCCTGGCGTGTGTGTGTGTGTGTGTGTGTGTGTGTGTGTGTGTGTGTGTCTGTGTGTGTGAGTGTGTGTGTGTGTGTGGAGATAGGGTGTCGCCGAGGCGCCCGGGCGGGTCTCGAACCCGCGGGGTCGGGCGATTCGCTCACCTCACCCTTCCGGGGTGTGGGATGACAGGCTGAGCCGCCGAGCCCGGCCCACACACGTCTTGAATGAGAGTTTTGAAGGACTTCAAAGTTGCTAGCGATTTGCACTGAATGACGCCCTTTAGACTCCGGCCGTCTTGACTGACCTGACGTAAACCCTTCACGGTTGGAATCTAAAGACGTGAGTTTGCTGACGACTTCGGTCCGGAAAGGTAC
>NW_007270883.1:0-1014 GCF_000164805.1 Carlito syrichta | reverse complement strand
ACAAAAAAATAAAAAATTAGCCAAATGTAGTGGCACTCATCTGAGGTCCCAGTACCTCAGGAAACTGAGCCCAGGAGGTTGAGGCTGTAGTGAACGGTGATCATGCCACTGTACTCTAGCCTGGGTGACAGAGTGAGACCCAAACACACACACATACATACACACAGAATAAGTGAAATTCTGACACATGCTCCAACATGGATGAACCTTGAGTCATATGTGAAATCAAAGAAGCCAGACTCGGTGGCTCAGCCTGTAATCCCACACCTTGGGAGACTGAGGTGAGTGGATTGCCTGAGCCGGTGGGTTTGAGACCTACCTGGGCAACTTGGTGAGACCTCATCTCTACAATAACTCAAAAAAATTAGCCGGGTGTGGTAGTGCGCACCTGTAGTTCCAGCTACTTGGAAGGCTGAGGCAGAAGGGTCACCAGATCCCCAGCAGGTCAAGGCTGCAGTGATTGAGAGCAGCCACTGCACTCCAGTGTGGGTGACAGAGTGAGACTCCAACTAAAAAAAAAAAAGAAAAAAAAAGAAATCAAAGAAGCCAAGCAAAAAGGACAAATATAATCACTTATATGAGGTATTTAAAGGATCAAATTCATAGGGAACAATCAAAGTAGAGTGATGGCTACAAGGGACGCAGGGAAAAGAACAGGAAGTTCATGTTTTAACAAGTATAGACTGACTTCCAGTTGGGAAAGATGAAGAAAGTTCTGGAGATGGAAGGGGCAGAGGTTACACAACAATGTGGATGTAGTTAGACACAGAACATTAAATTTAAAAATGGTCTATTTAGCAAATATCACACATATGTAGTTACAAGGAAAAAAGATACGAGATGCTAACATGTCACAATATGGATAGACCTTGAAAACAGCGTGCTCAGCGAAAGAAATCAGACACAAAAGGCCACATACTGTGAAAATCCACTTATGTGGAACAGCAGAATAGGCAAATCCACAGAGAAAGAATGTAGATTAGTGGTTGCCAAGAATAGGGGGGATGGGGAGAA
>NW_007270882.1:0-591 GCF_000164805.1 Carlito syrichta | reverse complement strand
GCACTCCAGTCGGGCGACAGAGTGAGACTCTAACTCAAAAAAAAAAAAGAAAAAGAAAAAGAAAAAGAAAGGGGGTAAGGATTAAACAACTATTCCTAGGATAACACGTTAACTACTTGGGTAAGAAATTCAATAGAAGCCTAAACTTCACCGAGTGACAAACTTGAAATTAAAAAGAAGCATATATATATATATATATATATATACACACAGCACCCATAAAACATGCGGGATCAAAGACAGAGGAACCAGAGACATATTCAACAGGAAACTAGCGAAGTGCAGGGCCATTCTTGATATTTTCCTAAAGTGCAAATGAAATGAGATAACATACGTATAAAAAGTATCAAAATTATCTAACTGGAAAATTTTCTCTAAAAAGTATCTTAAAATCAATGACGGACATGGTGGTTCAACCAAAAAAAATTATCTTAAAATCAGAGATAAACAAAAATTGTATTTAATAACTTGATTTAATTTTTCTCTTTACTTGAGGGGCTAGGCTCTTCATTGCTGAAAATCGTGTATGATTCAGTGTTAGATATTTGCTGTTTAAATTTGCATTACACTTCTTTCTTAGATAATATACTT
>NW_007270881.1:0-802 GCF_000164805.1 Carlito syrichta | reverse complement strand
CCACATAAGCAAACAGACTGCCCTGTGAATGCCATGCTATGAGAAAACCCAAACTAGCTTATGCAGAAGAAACCCCCATGGAAAGGCTCTGAGACCACATAAAAAGAGAGAGATGCTTGGCAGCTAACAGATGCTCCATACTCCCTCCTTTGCAGTTTCCAGCTTCAGCCACCATTTAACTACAACCCATGAAGACAACAAGCTAGCTGCCCAGTTGAGGCCTTCCTGACTTTCTCAACTACAGAAGTCACAAGATTCAAGAAGGACTAAGTTTTGTGGCAATTTACTATGCACCAAAGGTAACTGAAATGAAGTCCCTGTAGGGAGAACACCATTTGCTTTGTCCGCCAGTCATTATGAGCTCTGGTCTATAGTATGTTTTTCACAAATATCTATCAAATTGGTTGAATAAAGGTAAGAGGTAGGTACATTGATAGTATAAAGGAATTCTGAGATTAAGGCACGTGTATGGTCAGCTTCTGGTGAGGGCTCACTTCTTGGTTTGCAGAAGACTGCCTTGTCACTGTGTACTCACATGACTTTTTGTGTGCATGGAGAGAAAAATGACACTGATGAAGAGGAATGCTTCCCAGAGGAGGTAACAACTCAAACACATGTCAATGAATGAATCAAAAATTTTCAATGAAATAAGGAGTGGAAAGGCAATTTCCGATAGAAGGAGAGCAAATAACATGCAGAGGCATGGAACAGCTTGGTAGAATTAGGGAAGCTTAAGCAACTTCATATGGCTAAAAGAGGGCATATCAATGTAAATTACAGGGAATGTAGTTGGAGAGTTTGG
>NW_007270880.1:0-842 GCF_000164805.1 Carlito syrichta | reverse complement strand
CAATAAAAAAAGAGGCACTAAGAGGCAATTGGTTAAATAAGTGATACATACATACCATAGAATAATACACAGTCATTACAGAAAACAAGGTAAGAAACAAAAAAATTTATACTGACATTGAAAGATGTCTATGAGAAAATAATAAGTAAAAGCAATCATTTTGAAAGACAATATGTAAATAGGAATCCTATAATCCTATATTTAAGTTTATGTGGTATACATATACACTCATCCATAAAATGCCACCCACGTCCAGACCATGTGACAATAGTCAGTTAACAATTGTTATCCTGGAGACTGGCAGAAAAATGTCAAAGGAGGAAATTTCATACTTTTTTATGCTTTTGTATTTAGAAGCACAAATTACATTATGAATTTCTATATGCTCTATAATTTATAGGCCATTCTTTATATAAACTATATATTAAAATCAGCTCAAAAACAAAGCAAAATGCATGCCCAAACAACAGAAACAGTTCTAAGCCTTATTACTGTAAAGCACAATGAAGAAAATAAAATACAGAAAGATTAAATTTCTTTCAAAGCAAATATTGCTCATCATTCACTCTGAGTCAGGAAAATTATTGAATGTGACTCCCACAAACTAGTGTGAATTGGCACAGTATTCAGATGTATGTGTCAGAAGGAATTAGTTAAATATATCTTTAGATAATTATTAAATGACAATGTTGTATGAAATTATTTGATTCTGCTCACTTAAATGTTGAAGAATGACAAAGACAATGATGCTTATTTTGTCAAAGTTAATAGTCATTCTTTTCTCCTGACTATAGCTGGATAACAGCATCACTTCCACAATAATTCATTAATTTAACAAACAT
>NW_007270879.1:0-764 GCF_000164805.1 Carlito syrichta | reverse complement strand
AAAGAAACAAGTCCCTGCGTGACTCTGCCTGTGTAGACAGCCTGACAGTGGGTAATCTCTTCCTCCCAAAAACATAAATATATTCATTTCTTTCTGATCCAGAAAGGAAGGGAGCATGGAGTGGTGATGAGGAAGGTCCATCTGTGCATCGGTCTCAGGGACAGCTGTGGGCACATGGGCTTTCAGCTTGAAATGATGGAGGGCCTGTGGGTGGCTGCCACATAGCTGGCCAGGGTCAGACTGGGCAAACCTGCCCGGGGGGCCATGGCGTGCTCCACACCAGGAAGAGGCAGGGAGATGCCCCTTCAGGACTCCATGGCTACCACTGTGAAGCCTCCAATGAAATTGTCACTTCTCAGCAATCTGAGTGGCTCTGTCATGTGGGGCATCAATGTGCAAGGGCAACCTGTTCTGCTCACTTGAAAACCAAAACAAAGGCCAGGCTCGTGGGTCATGGTGATGTCTATAATCCCAGCACTTTTGGAGGATGCTGTGGGAGATGCTTTGGGGCCAGGAGTTTAAGACCAGCCTGGGTAATATAGTGAGACTTCATCTCTTAAAAAAAGTAAAGACCCAAATGAAAGCCCAGCTGGGTGAATGCCTACAACAGAACTTTTGGTCCTGAGCCATGCCAAGGAGGTGGTGTTTCCAAAACTTATTCTCATATCCCCTCTCCTGTCTTCCAAACACACATGGGGGTCCTGGGTTTGTTCTGCAGTTTAACAGCAAAGATGCACCAGTGGCGACCAATATATTCAACAGTG
>NW_007270878.1:0-860 GCF_000164805.1 Carlito syrichta | reverse complement strand
CCAGAAGCAGATCATGGGATAAAGAGGAAAGCACAAGTCGTTTATCTGGAAGGGTGACCTGAGGAAACACCAATGGAGGAGTAGAACAAAGAGTCAGGGAAAGAAGGAGGCTAAAAAGGACAGGTACTTAAGCAAATTACCATTGTAGGCAACTTGAACTTGGTTCTATAGGGAACACCAGTAGGCAGAAAAGAATTTCTCCACTTCCACCCCACCTAGAGGTCAAATGACCCTTGAGTGCAGGTAGTTATATGCTAGCCCTCATAAGTCATCATATGATGGCTATGAATTAGTTCCTGGGCACTTCTGGCCTGCTACACATGTGAGCAGAGAAGACTCAGGTAGCCGGAGAAACCCACATGAAAGAGGTGGTGGTGGTCATGGTGTTGGAAGTGGGACAGGTATGCACTGAATGAAAAGGGTTGCTGTTCTGCCATATGCAAGACCTCACTCTCCTTGTCTTACAGCTGAAGGAAGAGGACTACAAGGCCTTAGAGGAAGGCAGAACCATAGCACCGAAGGTGCCTAGATCCTAAAATTACCCCTTGGAAGGCTGCTCACTGACTGGGACAATTAGCAAGAAATAGACAATTATGCTAAGCCACAAAAATGTAGGGATTGCTTGTTACAGTGGTTAGCCTCTCCTGAGCAGTGTAGGGAGAAAGTGGATATTTAAACAGCCAGCCATATCCACTGCTTAAATCCTGGGATTGGTGGGTAACAGATAATACCACTGAATTACTACCTTGCTAATAACAATCTGTGAAACATCAGATAAAAGCCCTTGAAGCTACAAAAGAATGAAAGGCATGCTGGTATGAGAAAGAGTCACTGGTTTATAGGTGAGAAAAGCCCAAGCT
>NW_007270877.1:0-770 GCF_000164805.1 Carlito syrichta | reverse complement strand
TTTGACAGTTTTTTTTGTGTGTGTGCCTGCCTGCCTTACTATTTCCCCCTGGTCATTTACAGGTCTTTTAGGGTTACTTTTTCTAATTCAGAACATTATAAGTGTTGTGCTACATACTATGGAATGAGATGAGGTTTTAAGAAAGCAGCCATGTTCTCATAGGAAAAACATACTTTTTGAATAAGAGGTGATAAGAAAGTAAAGGAAAGATTTCTTCCATGTGCTTAAAGTGACAGAAAAAAAGTTTCAAAAGTCAGTTGTCTAGCCATAAAATCATTTATCTGACTGCACAAGAAGACATCCAGGGCAAACCTGAACAGAAATAATGTATATGTAGATCTGTTTCAGACTCTACCTAGCACAGGCCCTTTCTTAATTGGACCCCAGAGCTGGAATTTACAAGTCTAAACTAGCTTCTGTCATCAGACATATCAAGTCATGTAAAATGAATTTAAACTCTCTCCGTGTTAAACATAAGATGAGAAGGTGAAAAAGATAGATGGATTTGTCAATGCAAAGATCTTAGTGCATGCCAGGCTTGGTTCACTAACAACCTTCAGTAGTTGATAACTCCTAATTATAGAATTAATAACATTAAAAAGACAGTTGTAATTGAGGTGTGTGTTGGAATATAAAATCCTTACCTCATTTGTGAACAGAAAGAACTGGTATCCTCACAGTTTAAGGAATGGTGTTTTCCCTGTCTTTGATAACCACCTGCACCCACTGCACAGGGTCCTGTAATGTCTTGTCAATTTATCAGTAAGGTC
>NW_007270876.1:0-756 GCF_000164805.1 Carlito syrichta | reverse complement strand
TTTTAATCAAACTCATGTACTTTGCAAAAATGGAACCTTAATTAATCTATATTTTATACTAAGTCATGAGAGCCAGAGTGGCATTGGTAAAGCTAAGTCCTCAGTAATGAGGCTGTTACATGGATGTCCTTGTATCTATTCCGAGAATGACAGTATCCTTTCTCCCCCCTTCTCTTCCTTTCTACTTCCCTTCTTTCTTCCCTCTACTTCTTCCTTTTTCTTTGCCTGTCCTGATATTGTTCTCCATGCCAGTCTTGGTGAGCATGTGGTTCATTGCAGCAAAACTGTTGTTCTCTCACCATGGACAAACTAAACATTATTTTGGGTAGCTTGTACTTGTGAAAGCTTTCTTCATCTTAGTAGGCAAGAAATAGACTCGTCTTGTACTATTGAATAGAAATGAAGGAATGAGTTTGGATGTAGGCAAATCTTTTTTTCCCTCATGGTTCATTAAAAATAATTGTATGAATATTATTTTAAAAGCATTTTTAAAGTGGATTTTCTATCAGTATGAAGGATGCCTCTTTGTGTGTGTGTGTGTGTGTGTGTGTGTGTGTGTAAAGGAGGTTGATTCTCCTTACATTGCTTTGTTTTTGAGTTTGAGTCTCACTCTGTTGCTCAATCTGTTGCCCGACCACCGCAGCCTCGACCTGCTGGGCTCAGGCGATCCTTCTGCCTCAGCCTTCCAAGTAGCCGGAATTACAGGCATGCGCTACCACGCCCGGCTGATTGTTTGATTTATTGTAGAGATGTGTC
>NW_007270875.1:0-767 GCF_000164805.1 Carlito syrichta | reverse complement strand
TGTACAATAAATCAAAAAAAAAATTAACTGAGTTAGGTAGCGTGTTCCTGTAGTTCTGGCTAACGGAAGTCTGAGGCGGAAGGATCGCCGGCAGCCCAGCAGGTCGAGGCTGCGGTGGCCTGGAGCGACCACCGCACTCCAGTCTGGGCGACAGAGTGAGACTCCAACTCAAAAATAAATAAATAAATAAATAAAAAATAAAAATGAAAATATTGGCTTCTGTTTCCAAACAAGGGCATGCTGGATCCAGATATGAATAGGACAAAGTGGGCCTCCAAGAAGCACACAGCCGAGCAGACTGAGAGGTAGCCAGGGGACGTTTTATGCCCAGTACGTGGTGACTTGGGTGGGGGCAGGGAGAGGAGGGAGGTGGGTGGGGAAACAGGATCAAACTCTGGGATGCTGGAGGAAGAACAGGAAACACCAGATCAGTCATAGGAGGAGGGAGGGGAGGGCTTCACGTGCAAATTTGGTTTCTTCATTTTCTCTGCCCCCTCTGCCTCCACCCCTATTTATTTGGTCTATTTTACATTCTGGGATGAAAGTCCCTTTTTGGGGTCATCAGTTGATGGCCAGGAAGCCAAAGGGCAGGACCAGAATACGTGACTTCAGGTCCCCGTAGAAAGTCCCACATGGGCCCCGGGGACCAGTGACATGGCTAAAAATAAAATGCTATGTTCATTAAAAATTATTGAAATTTAAAATATAGGCACTTTATTTTCTGTCGACCTTCCTATATCTGTCATAATAACTGAAAAGAAAAATAG
>NW_007270874.1:0-765 GCF_000164805.1 Carlito syrichta | reverse complement strand
CAGGAACAGAGCACCTACACTTGCGTGTCTGAGATAATTCCAGAAGTTTGGGGACTGATAGACCTGACTTACAGTTAGACCAGTGTCGACAATTAGAACTACAAAAAAGTTGGAAATTATGGTAGCACGTGGCCAGTGGGCAGTGTTATTTTCCCTATGTGCACAAATACAAAGACATTTCTCTCTGACCTTAGGTAAACTAGTTTCACTATCCATACATAGAAGTTAGGAATCATAGCATTTCTGATCTTCAAACGTATAGAAGGTGTTATACAGAGCAAATTCCCCTTTTTTTCCTTTGAAAAATCATGGTTCTTCAAGATGTATTATTAATTTTTGGACATCGTAGATATTAAAATCTAATTCTCATTTTGAAACATTTCGAAATCCATGCGTCAGTGATAGGAATTTTTATATTAAATTCTGAAAAACTAACTTAATCATTTTTATTCCTATTCATTTTTTTTGGAGTGACACTGCTGAAGGGGCTGATAAGTAGGACTTGGAAAATAATGATGAATAAATATCACTTAGTACCCATTACTTTAGAAAGCATTCACTTGCCAAAAAAGGTTCTGGAAATGGCCATGGTGCTGGGCTCTGGGGACTTTTTTCAGCAAAATATTCACTTACAGACAATAAGGACATCTCATACTTAGTGAATCTGCTTTTTAGATAATATCCAGGCACATTTCAGAATATTATGGACTACTGTATAAATAACTGGAACCCAAATTAATAGTACCCGAGGGGCTATTTTCAAAT
>NW_007270873.1:0-731 GCF_000164805.1 Carlito syrichta | reverse complement strand
AATCTTTTAGGGATGGACCCAGAACAGATAAAGCAGTTTACAAAAACACAAAGGTTAGAAAGGAACCTTAGCATTTCTGGCCAAATGGATTGGTGAGATCCTTTTCTACACAAGAACTCTCTGACAAAGCTAGGAAAGACAGTCTACTATAATGTGCAGAAGCCAACACAGAAAATCAGGCAAAATAAAGAAACATGGAAATATGTTCTAGGTAAAAGCACAAGATAAATCTCCATAAACCAGCCCTATTAAAATGGAGATACCCAGCAGAGAATTCAAAATAATGGTAATCAAGGTTATCACCAAAGACAGGAAAGAAATGTAAGAGAAAATTGAGAATTTATAAAAGGAGAAAATACAAAAGTGCCAAACAGAGGTCATAGAGCTGAAGAATGCTATAACTATATTTTAAAAATTCAATAGGGGGATTCAACAGCCAACTAGATTAAGCAGAAATAAAGGTAAGTGAACTAGAATACAAGTCCAAGAAAATCATCTAATCTGAATGAGCAAAAGAAAAAAGGAGTGAAGAGGGAAGATAGTTTGAGGGACTTATGGGACACCATCAAGTGGAAAACATACACTCCTTGGTTTTTCAGAAGAAGTAAAACAGAAAGGAACAGAAAACATATTCCAAAAATAATGGCAGAAAAGTGCCCAAGGGTAAAAACAGAGAACTCTAGACCCCCCAAACCCCCAAATCCTAAAGAATACAACTCCAAAGAGACTGA
>NW_007270872.1:0-695 GCF_000164805.1 Carlito syrichta | reverse complement strand
CCACCATGGAAGACCAATCAGAATAGCAGCAGATTTATCTGCAGAAACCCTGCAGGCTAGGAGAGCTTGGAGCCCTATCTTCAAAGTCCTAAAGGATAAACAATTTCAACCAAGAATAACCTACCCAGCCAAGCTAAGCTTCATCAGTGAGGGAGAATTAAAATCTTTTCCAGATATCCAATCCCTAAGAACTTATGCAGCCACAAAACCATCTCTACATGAAACACTTAAGAAAGTACTAAACACAGAAGAAAAGGAAAAAAGAACAACGTTCTTCACAAGAGTACAGGGAAAAGAATAAAATATACACGAACCACCCCAAAAGCAAAAGAAAGACAAAAAAAAAAAAGAAAAAGAAAAAAGAAAAAACCAAGTGGAAGAACAATAACTCAATAAGAACTCCATGATAGGGATGAACTCTCACATTTCAATAATTAGTCTGAATGTGAATGGACTAAACGCACCACTGAAAAGACATAGAATGACAAAATGGATAAAATATCACCAGGCAACAATATACTGCCTTCAAGAGACCCATCTCACTAGAAAGGACATACACAGACTCAAAGTAAGAGGATGGGAAACAAATTTTCAGGCGAATGGAACACAAAAGAAAGGAGGAGTCGTGATCCTAATTTCAGACAAAATACCATTTAAGCTATCAAAAATTAAAAAAGATACAGAGGGCCACTACG
>NW_007270871.1:0-397 GCF_000164805.1 Carlito syrichta | reverse complement strand
TAAAAGTAATCTGAAAATTTAGGTTCTCAGAATTTAGAAGAGAAAAACAAAAACAATAGATTGAAAGTAAGATGTATATATGCTATCTCTAAGTATACAGATATATATGTTTTTCCTGTTAGGTATCTGCTCTTTTAAAATATGTGCTAATGTCATTTTGACTTGCATATGTAAAGCTTAACTATAATGGTCTATTATGTCAAAAATGACAATTACTGTATTCAGTGTATGTTCTGCTTTAACCTCTCACATATTTGACCACTTGCCTTTTGATCTTATGTCTGTGTTGTAAAAACAATCCAGCATCATTGGCATAATTTATATTGTCGCTACCCATATGTACTTAATAATCTATTGTCACTGATTTCCACCACGTTTTAGTAACATATTGGTTTTT
>NW_007270870.1:0-329 GCF_000164805.1 Carlito syrichta | reverse complement strand
CAGAAACAAAGACTGAGAGATCCACATGTCCAGAAAAATGTGAGTCAGACTGCTTCTCAGAACATAAAGAGGACTTCTCGGAGGAATATGCCAGCAAAGTGCATTGTAGCAAAAGAATTCAGCATAATCGTCCATTAGGAAAACAAACCATAAAAAGAACCATGACTGAATGATTGGTATGGGAAAAGATGCCTGATGAA
This sequence comes from Carlito syrichta, assembly GCF_000164805.1. NCBI lineage: Eukaryota > Metazoa > Chordata > Mammalia > Primates > Tarsiidae > Carlito > Carlito syrichta. The sequence continues at coordinate 129 of NW_007270870.1, read as the reverse complement.
AAGCTTAATGATATATAAAAGAGAGTGAAATTTCAACACAGTTGTTTTTGCGACTGTGAAGCAAATAAGTGGTGATGCTGTGGTATGCCGTGATGTAAGCTTTTATGTTTCTGTCACCTGCCCTGCCCA
>NW_007270869.1:0-462 GCF_000164805.1 Carlito syrichta | reverse complement strand
CAACAAAATAAAAAAAAGTTACCCGGGTGTGGGGTGCAAGTGCCTGTGGTCGCAGCTATTCTGGAGGGTTAAGACGAAAAACTCGCCTGAGTCCAGGAGGTCAAGGCTGTGGTGAGCTGTGAGTGTGCCACTTTCCTCTCCAGCTTGGGCCACAGAGTGAGACCCCAATTTTAAAAAAAGTGATCAATCCGGGCTCGGTGGCTCAGCCTGTAATCCCGCGCCTTTGGGAGGCTGAGGTGAGTGGATTGCCTGAGCCCGCGGGTTCGAGACCCGCCTGGGCAGCGAGACCTCATATCTACAATAAATCAAAAAATCAGCCGGGCGTGGTAGCGCATACCTGTAATTCCGGCTACTTGGAAGGCTGGGGTGGAAGGATCGCCGGAGCTCAGCAGGTCGAGGCTGCGGTGGCCGGGAGCGGCCACTTCACTCCAGTCTGGGTGACAGAGTGAGACTCCAACTAAA
>NW_007270868.1:0-840 GCF_000164805.1 Carlito syrichta | reverse complement strand
CCGTGTAGAATCTAGAATATGAGCTGTAGATGGGGAGTGTCTGCTACAGTCTTTCTCCCTGGAGAGCTGTGCTTGTGACTGGCTGAATCCGCATGGAACAATGACAGATGTGACTGTGAGGTTCCAAGGTGCGTCACAGTGTAACACGTAATCAGGGGCAATAAACAGGCACCAAGAAAACTCTTCTCTAGATATTTGGGGTCTAAGGTTGCACTCAGGATCCACCAAGAAGGACTGAACACAAACTCCAAAACAACTATCAGTACCACCAATATATTCTGTTGTGGTATATGACTTCATGTGCACAACCAGGTGCTTAAAGAAAACTAGATATTTCTTCCAAAAGACCCGCATGAAGTTCTAGAATGTAGTATTTCAATCCACTTCTTAATATGCCTTTTTGCAACTATGAGAATTTGCACTCTAAAAATAGGTTAACGATAAGTATAGTGGCCAGTACTCACGATGTTACATTTTATCTCATGTATTCATTTTCACTAATCATTATTAAATTCCATCTCACGGGCAAGGAAACCAGGATGGAGGAACATGTCAAGGTCAAATAACTTCACACGTAGCCAGGTGAGATTCAAACCTGACTACAAAGCCCACGACAATGTCACTCTATTAAGAACAGCGAATTTCGCAGCAACCTGGATGGAATTAGAGTTTATAACACTGAGTGACCTCTCACAGAAAGAAAGTTCTGAGCATCACATGTTGTCATTCATAAGTGGACCTTGAACAACTACCGTAATACTATAAGAAAAGGATTGACAGTGGCGGAAAACTATGGGGGGGAGGGGAAGGGAGGTGGGATTAACGGTAATCAATATCTGG
>NW_007270867.1:0-815 GCF_000164805.1 Carlito syrichta | reverse complement strand
TTCAAAGCTGTAAAATAGCATATGATTATACCTCAAGCTAACAAAGGTAGAAAAAGGAAGAAAAGCAAGACACTTGCATGTCTATGAGCTGGGGACACAAAAATCACTTGATGTCCACAAAGCCTGGAATGCAGTATGATGTATTTTAATAGCACAAGTGCAGTTGTGTATCCAACTTTAAAGCACTAGTAAAGCATGTGGGATAGGGTTGTTCAATGCTTGTGTTTTAGTTGAAATGATAAAATCTGAGATGTGAAAATCATGTTTATAACTGTGCTCCTGTATGTCATAATGTCAGACATTTCTGCAGAATTTGTGTGTTTGACACATCAAAACAAATTCCCCTGGGAGTTTAGCATCTCTTGAACCTTAATCCTGAGAAAATAAGGAAGAAAATGGAAAAAGTGCCTGAAGAGAAAAATACTGTAAAAGAGTTGAATATTTTCTATTGACATTTTTCTTTCTTTCACACATTGCCTAGAATCTACTTTATAAATTATTGACAAATTAGTTACCTTAGTGAAAAAACAAACATTGCCTCCTCCCTTTCCAGCCCCCCCAAAAGAAAACTATGAGCTTTATTTTTATGATCTGAAATAACTGATCAAATAAACAAAAAATATAATCTATACCCTGAACAACATAGTGAGGCTTTATCTCTACCTAAAAATAAAAATAAATTAGCCAGGTGTGGTGGTGTGTGCCTGTAGTCCAAAATACTTGGGAAGTTGAAGTGGGAGGGTGACTTGAGCCCAGGAAGTCAAGGCTGCAGAGAGCCAGGATCTTACAACTGCACTCCAACCTAGGTGCCAAAG
>NW_007270866.1:0-791 GCF_000164805.1 Carlito syrichta | reverse complement strand
TTGGTAGGGCTCTATTACATCCAGGCCTTTCCATCATCTCCTATGATACAGGTGAGTGTCAAATAACCCTGAGGAACATAACTAGCACATCACAGTAATAGGTGACTGTTGACCCTGATTTATAATCCATTCCAAGTGTGGTGCCATTAATTATATTGCCTGGATCAAAAGAGAACTCTCAGAGTTTTGCTGTAAAACAATGTTGATATAACATTGTTTTAAAATACAGTCGGCCCTCCATATTCTTGAGTCCTACACCTGCGCATTTAGACGAACCACGGATCAAAAATATTCTAAAGAAATTGCATCAACACTGAACATGTTTTTTCATTTTTCTCTAAATAATGCAGTATAACAACGATTTGCCTAGCATTTACAATGTATTAAATACTGCAAGTAATCTAGAGATGACTTAAAGCATATGGGAGATTGTACATAGGAAAAATGTAAGTACTTTGCTATTTTATATCAAGGACTTGAGCTTTTGTGGATTTGGTTATGTGGAAGGTCCTGTGACAAAGTTGCTCAGGGATTTTGAGAAATGACTGTACTCTTTCTATGAACATTTAAAATATGTTTATTTCTTCCTGTAATGGAAGGGAAAGCAATAGCACTCATTCTGTCTCTGTTTCAGGGCTTAGAATACAAAACAGCCTATAACCCTATCTGACATTTTGCTAATTTATATTGATTAGTAAGAGAGTAAAATTGTTTTCAAATATTCTTGTCAAATTAGTATCTAATTGTGTAGTCAAACATAGTGCTTTAAATTTTCTTATAAATTGTTATAT
>NW_007270865.1:0-742 GCF_000164805.1 Carlito syrichta | reverse complement strand
GAACAGCTTGGTGATACAGACTTTTCCTCCATAAGTATAAATAATAAGTCTGTTTACAGCTTTAAAATAAAGAGACAGTGTCTCCCTCCAGAGCAAAATGCAGAAATCCTGAATGTCTGGTAAATTTTTAAAAATGTCTCACGCTAGGGCAGAGCAGATGGGCTTACTGTCCATTACAAGAGATTCAAGTTTTCTGATTCAAGGTTTATCTCCTGTGGATCAACATATTTTGTGTTTTATACACAGGGTCTCATTTTGTTGCCCAGGCTGGCTTGCAGACGTGGTTTCATTCTCGATTCTTGGGCTCAATGATCCTCCTTTCTCATCTTCCTGAACAGCTAGAGGTGCCAGTGTGTTCCAGGCATGGGATCTTGCTATGCTTATCAGGCTGGTCTCAAACTTTTGGCCTCCAACAATTCTTCTAGATAAGACTCCCACAATATTGGTGTTGTGGGCATAAGTCACTGAATCCAACCTGTATCATATGATAAAATAGTACTCAGCAGTTAAGGAAAAAAGGAACTAATAATGCTCATCACAACATAAATTATTCTTCTTCTTTTTTTTTTATTTTTTGAGTTAGATTCTCACTCTGTCACCCAGACTGGATGCACTCAGTCATCAGAGTCTTGACCTTTTGGGTCCAGCATTCTTTCCGCCTCCCCATTCCAAGTAACTAGAACTACGGGCGCGTCCTACCACGCCCGTCTAATTTTTGATTTATTACAGAGGCGAGGTCTCG
>NW_007270864.1:0-896 GCF_000164805.1 Carlito syrichta | reverse complement strand
GACTCCAAGGACTGTAAGAAGTCACAAAATGCTTTTTTAGAAAAGGTTTTATTCTGAATAAATGCTTAGAGAGACTAACTTCGTAGCAATAAGATTACAAAGTTCATAAAAGCTAGCCATGTTTGGTGTAAATAATCTTACTACCATAAAAAATTTTGATGGGAAAAGACATCTAAAAGTGCATGAAAGCTATCCACGATGGTATGAATAATCTTACCATCATAAAAAAATTTGCCGGGCTCGGTGGCTCAGCCTGTAATCCCGCGCCTTTGGGAGGCTGAGGTGAGTGGATTGCCTGAGCCCAAGGGTTCGAGACCCGCCTGGGCAGCGAGACCTCATCTCTACAATAAATAAAAAAATTAGCCGGGCATGGTAGCACATGCCTGTAATTCCGGCTACTTGGAAGGCTGAGGCGGAAGGATTGCCGGAGCCCAGCAGGTCGAGGCTGCGGTAGCCGGGAGCGGCCACTGCACTCCAGTCTGGGCGACAGAGTGAGACTCCAACTCAAAAAAAAAAAAAAAAAAAATTTGCTGGTGAAAGACATCTCCAAAGAGAAGTGTCAGAATTTTTTGAATAGGAGGTACAGAGGGGATGGAGAAAACACTATTTTGAAATAAAACACCGGAAAGTTAGACAGAATCTTCTTTCATGATGAAATGTAAAAGACAATTTTTGAAGTGTTAAAAAGTAGGAACCATCTCCCCACGGGAAGATCAGAAGCTCTAAAAAATGGTGATGTTATAAATTTAACAAAAAGAAAGATTAGAAGCAAATGTTTGCAAACAACATATCTGACAAAGGTCTTATGTCATGGATTATATAAACTACTCTCACAACTAAACAGTGTGTATACATATTCTCTCTCTGTCTCTCTCTCTCTCTTTCTTCTCTCCAGT
>NW_007270863.1:0-722 GCF_000164805.1 Carlito syrichta | reverse complement strand
AGCCTCGACCTGCTGGGCTCTGGCGATCCTTCCGCCTCAGCTTTCCGAGTAGCCAGAATTACAGGCGCATGCTACCACGCCCAGATAATTTTTTTTTATTTTATTGTAGAGATGAGGTCTCGAACCCGCGGGCTCAGGCAATCCACTCACCTCAGCCTCCCAAAGGCGCGGGATTACAGGCTGAGCCACCGAGCCCGGCTTCTGTCTGAGATTTATTATTTCTAAAAAGATAGAGTTGAAATAATCATTGTTTTTTAAACACTAAAATGTCTGTAATTTATTAATAAAGTAGTGTAATGATTTGAGTAATGCTCAGCTGCTGTCCTTTAATACCAATAAATCAAGGGGCAGGGAACTGGTAGAAAGAGATTTCTTTCTTTCTTTCTTTCTTTTTTGAGTTGGAGTCCCACTCTGTTACCCAGACTGAGTGCAGTGGCCGCTCCCAGCCACCTCAGCCTCGACCTTCCAAGTAGCTGGAACTGCAGGCACGTGCTACCATGCCCAGCTAATTTTTGATTTATTGTAGAGATGAGGGCTTGCCAAGTTGCCCGGGTGGGTCTCGGACCCGCGGGCTTAGGCAAATCCACTCACCTCAGCCTCCCAAAGTGCTGGAATTACAGGCTGAGCCACCAAGCCCAGCCGAGATTTATTTCTGAATTTGAATCCAGGGAGCAGAACCAGGCTTCTGGGCCTTTTAAAATAGTACTTCTCACCCTCAAGTT
>NW_007270862.1:0-706 GCF_000164805.1 Carlito syrichta | reverse complement strand
TCGTTATTTGCCAGGGTCAGCATACAGTGCCATAGCACACCAGAATTCACGCTCCTTAATCGCAAACTAGTACACACACTGACCAACCTCTCCCCTGCCCCACAGGCGATGATAGGCAGTCACCCTTTCACTCCCCGTCCCATCTCCTTCCCAGCACTTCCTGGGCAACTCTCAGCCTCTTGACCTCTCCTGGCTGGCCCAGGTCCTTCTCCTGCCTCCCTCCAGCATGCTTTTTCTCTTGACCTTTCTAAGAAGTCTCACCGAGAAAATCTCCATAAGATGCAAATTTAGCCACCCAACCACAGAATGTTCACATGAAAACTGGCCTCCTGCAGGGTAGATGCTCTGACGACTTTCCTTCTGTTTCGTTAATAAATGGAACAGAAGTCAGAAGCAAGAGGCCTCGTCCACTGGAGGTTAAAGAGTAGCCGCAAGGGCAGGGGTGGGTTGGTGTGGCCTCAGCACAGGGGATGCCCAGAAGATCCCACCTTCCTCTGCAGTCCCTAGTCCTCTCCGCACTCCCGTCCCATCTTCCAGCGCAGTGGGCAAAACTTGCACCACACAGGAACAAACTGGGAGCCTCAGCAGTACCAGACCCTGCCAGTGTTGGTTTGTTTTTGCAGCAAATCTAAATGATCAGCTATCACTTCTGTGAAAGTTTAACATTCAGATTGGACAATTCCTCTCACACCCAACTCCATAAGAG
>NW_007270861.1:0-748 GCF_000164805.1 Carlito syrichta | reverse complement strand
GTAAAAGTACACAACATATTAAGTAATGTGCATAACACCAACTCACCACCAAAAATTGGGAGAAAAAAACTTTTAAATTAGTTTAAATACATTAGGGATTATCAGTGTTTTAAAACTATTAAGGATTATTTCATTTCCAACACAACAAATAGCAAGTCACTCAATGACTCCCAAGTAGTATATCGCTAACTAAAAATAAATTACACAAGCAAACAAGCAGCAGCAGCCATTGGCAAAAACAAAACAAAACAAAAAGAAACAGAAAACTCATCTTAAAGAAATGATCACCAAATAAAATAATAGCATTTATATTCTTGATTTTTTAAAGTTCTTGGACATAAAGACATCTAAATTTGATTTCCAGAAATTGCTACACAGTCCTAACTTCATTGTCACCAAACCTTTACTTAAAATGTAATTGTACAAGATAGTGGTTGAGATATTCCCATAAAGTAGCATAAGCAGTCATTTTACATTCTGGTTTATATGAAACAACCTCAGTTTATGACTGCTTTCCCAATTTGGAAGATAAAATAGTTGGTTGCTGTTTTTCTACTATGAGCTCAGACTCTCTGATTCTGTGACAAACTTCCTACTTAGGCAAATAAATAAGAATTTAGGAGCTTGGTGGAAATGGGAACAAAGTTTTTAATAATTGGACCAGCAGAAATGGGTCAAATTTTCCTACTCTCTACCAGTTCACATCTCTTTAGCCTGGCATGGAAGCTGAAACCTTATGGTTGCTTAC
>NW_007270860.1:0-703 GCF_000164805.1 Carlito syrichta | reverse complement strand
AAATAATTTTATGCAAAATTAAACAGGAGGATCTAAAGCAGAAGGATTGCTCAGCACAGCTGTATACTAACCTGCAACAGAGTGAAACTCCAACTCAAAAAAAAAAAAAAGACAGAAAAGCTTAGGACCTGATGACTTCACAACTGAATTCTGCCAAGCAGTTAAAGTACTAATATTAGTTTTATTCAAACGCTTTAAAAAGATGGAAGTGTAGGGAATAATTTCAATTTCACTATATGAGGCCAGAATTACTCTGATAGCAAAACAAGACAAAGACACAGAAAGGAAAAAAAAAGACAACTACAGACCAATATCACTTATGAACACAGGCATAACAATATTTAGCAAGATGCTAGCAAATTGAATTCAACAATACATTTTAGCTTATAGTTAAAATTAGCAATTGATTTTGGCCTTTTCTGTATTCACTAATAACGAGGAATATGTTCCTTAATTTTATCTCTACTTTTACAATCATATAACCTTAATTTTTTTAATATAGAAAGCATATTAAAATAATAATAAAATAGTCCTTTTTGTGCTTAGTATCTGGATAAAGAAAGACAATTTCTTGCATTTGGATAAACGTAATTATTAACTTTATCAGGATATTATTTTTAACCTTCCTTTTATCATAATTGTATGTAATCCTAAAAAATGTAGTATTGTTTTATCTCTTTAATGGCATTATATAAAGTCATGA
>NW_007270859.1:0-559 GCF_000164805.1 Carlito syrichta | reverse complement strand
GCAACCTTCCCTTTGGCCGGGAAAATGAGTAGGGCCACAGCATCTGTCTTATAAAGTAAATCTGCTCTTTGGAGGTTTATTCATGCCATGTTCTTGATAGAAGCTATGAGCCCTTAGAACCATTGTTAAACTTAACTCTGGGGCTGAAAAACAGTCCTTGTCAGTTTTCTTTTTCAAAGAGGTTTAATAGGCCTATCAGCAGTCTCATCGCAAATTTTTCTTTGAAAATACCTTGTTTCATAGCAGCCATAAATAAGGACAAATGTATGGACTTTGCAGCTACTTGGATGGATTTGGAGTCAATCATACTTAGTGATTTATCACAGAAACAAAGAACTGAGTTCCATATGTTCTCACTCATAAACAGACCTTGAACAATTATAATGCTATAAGAATGAGATTGGCAGTAGTGGGAAACTGCCAGGGGAGGGGTAGCCTGGGATTGGCAGTTGAGGGAAACTGGTAGGGGAGGGAGGGTCATACCTTATCAACAGGGTTACCTGCACGATCAATGTTTGTATATCTAACCCTGAATTGTACCCATCTCTATAATAAATAA
>NW_007270858.1:0-783 GCF_000164805.1 Carlito syrichta | reverse complement strand
GTTATGTGTAAATGAGAAGCAGAATTATTGGGAAATAGATTCACAAAAGGAAGACTTTACAGTTGCAAAAAGTAGCATGCATCAATAACAGTCTACAGTTTTAATTTCTCCATTGTCACCAATAAACATTCACAGAGACTCCTCAGAGTGATTGGCCTGGATTTAACATCTTAGGTTAAACTTGCCTTTGACTTCTGTACCTGGATCCTCAAATTACCCAAAATGTTATCTGTTGATTTCCTGTTTTATTTTTTTTCTTAAATGCAGCAAAGCATGTGGAATTTTTTTAAAGTCTAATGAATTTTGATGAATCAATTACAGTTTATAAAAGTGGAACTTAACAGTAAATGACTCAGGCTCTGGAATTCATGTAGGTGTGCTGGCTTATGGCTGTTATCCCAGCACTTTGGGAGGCTAAGGCAGGAGGATTACTTGAGCCCAGGAGTTCGAGACTAGCCTAGGCAACATAGTGAGACCTCGTCTGTACAAAAAAAGTACAAAAAATCGCCAGGCATGGTGGCACACACCGGTAGTCTTGGCTGTTCAGGAAACTGAGGTGGGAGGACCACCTGAGTCCAGGAAGTTGAGGCTGTGGTGAGCCATGGTCGTGCTACTGCGTTCCAGCCTGGATGACAGAGTGAGACCCTGACTCCAAAAACAAGCAAGCAAATAAAAAACACCTCAGGCCTTAGAATTGAACATAGCTGATTTCAAATACTGCTCTGCCACATAAAAACCAGAAATAGTTGCTTCTCTGAACCTTTATCTCTAAAAGGTAGATAA
>NW_007270857.1:0-802 GCF_000164805.1 Carlito syrichta | reverse complement strand
TAAGGGAACGGTATATCTTAAAGAGGTGCTGAACAGCCACTCTCAGTTCTTGGTTTCAGGAACTCCGGGCTCTCTCTCCCACCCCAAGTCACCAGTGGCACAGCATATGCCCACCCCAAGTCACCAGTGACACAGCTGTATTGCTGATTCCCCAGTGCCTGATGCCAGGTACACAACACCATAGCCTGTCATAGTGTATCACCCATGGACCTGGATGAGTGGAGAGAAAGGACAGGTGGAAAAAAAGGATCAGTGATAGAGGAGCTGCCCACTGCAGTCATTTTCCAGGCAGAGATTCACATTTCCCTGTCCATCTATGAGCAGCCGCCACCTTGGTTTCTTTCTAAGGTAACCTCACCAAACAGGAGGTAGAAGGCCCTCCCCTACACTTTATCAGACACAGACAATTTAGTCCTATGGCAGGCCTCTCAGGCAGCAAGCCAAGGGAACCAATCCAAGCTTTGAGTAAACCTATCTGCCTGCAGTGAGAACAAAGAGGAGAGACAAGAGATCAGAGCTTAAGAGATTTCAGACACTCAGGAAAGACTCCAGAGCTAGTCTGGCTTCTTATTTTGATTTTATTGTTTTGACTGTTTGTTTTGTTCACTTTTGTTTGCTTTTTGAGTTAGACCACTTGTCTGTGTTGGAGAAAAGCACATCAAAAGGCATGAATTTATTAGACTGTCTTTGTGTGATTACCAGTATGCTTTAGAGAATCTTGTTTATTTGTTGCTTTTTACTCTTTTCTGGCCTTGTGTCTCTTTCTATTCATTAGTTGGTATGTATGTCTGTTGCCCTCTTA
>NW_007270856.1:0-713 GCF_000164805.1 Carlito syrichta | reverse complement strand
TCAGCCTTCCAAGTAGCTGGAACTGCAAGCGTGTGTTACCATGCCCAGCAATTTTTTTGTTTATTGTAGAGATGAGGTCTCACCAAGTTGCCCAGGCAGGTCTCGAACCAGCAGGCTCAGGCAATCCACTCACCTCAGCCTCCCAAAGGCACGGGATTATAGGGATGAGCCACCAAGCCTGGCTTCCCACTAATTCTGAAGCTCATCCCTTCTGTCTTCACCCCTGGAATTATTTTAGATGCCACATTAGGTAATTAAGACAGTTTTATACCCAGACAAGGAATGAGGCAAGCAAGGGTCCATTGAGTCACTTCTGAATATGAGAACAAGGAGGATTTGGTACAACTTCACACCAGGGTACAGTTGGGCATATCAGTGTCTCCATGAGTGTTTCTGGTTATTCTTCACCTTCCTTCTCCACAGAGAGGCTTTTCCACCCTTGGGGACACTGGGATTGTTATGGCTTTCTGATTGGAGAAAAGAAAAGGGGAATGGATCCTTGTTATCTCTGCAAAAGGTTACAATATGCAGGCAGGACACTTTTGCAGTGACTTCCTTTCAGCCTCAGTCCAACATAGATATTAGATGGTTGAAAACAGAGACATGGACCCACTGATCAGGATGCTACCCCCAGGAGTAGACAGGAGCTGGGCTTGGAACTTTTCCCTTGATATGACTTGGCCTTTCTTACCATTGGAGGAAGACTCATCATT
>NW_007270855.1:0-890 GCF_000164805.1 Carlito syrichta | reverse complement strand
TTAAAATTATTATTATTATTATTATTATTATTATATTATATTGATTTGGAGTCTCACTCTGTCGCCCAGACTGGAGTGCAGCCGCTCCCGGCCACTGCAGCCTCGACCTGCTGGGCTCCGTCGATCATCTGCGTCCTTTCCGAGAAGCCGGAATCACAGGCACGCGCTACCACACCCAGCTAACTTTGATTTGTTGTAGAGATGAGGTCTCTTTTTAATGCAACTAATAGGTTAGTTTAAAAATGACTTTAGAAGGAAAAACCTTGTGTAATAATATATTAACTTCTACCAAATTTCTTCACAAATGTTGCTTTCTCAGGAATGTCTTTTCTGATGTCTTGATTTCTTTAGAAGTTCTCATTCTATAGCACTTCATAAATTAGTTTCAGGACAGTAATTACAGTTTGTAATTATAAATTTATTTTGCATGGTTTTTTGGTTAATGTCTATTACTCTAGACTACAAGTGCCAATAAGTCAAAGTTTTTGTGTCTTTTTCACATGCAATTTATACCTCTGGAGACTAGCAAAGTGTGTCTGTATAATAGCCTTCCAAGAAATATATTCTATATTATGATAAATAAGGAAATATAATTTATTAATAGCTCATTATTGATCAACAATATGGAATATAAAAATTCATGGATTTTTAAAATCTTTTGTTTCAGGTAGTATAGCAGAATGCAATATAAAGCCTAAAACTTTGGAATCAGAAAAATTTAGGCTTAAATTTTACTTTCACTCACAATTTAATGAAAGAGTAACCTCTGAAGAGAGGAAACTATAAACTGGAACTGGAACAGGAACTGTCTGTTAGATCTGGTATAGAGTGTGCATTTAGGTAAAATGAATTAAAGAACTATCCTGACTTACCTCGGAATCTTCTGGTGA
>NW_007270854.1:0-855 GCF_000164805.1 Carlito syrichta | reverse complement strand
CCACCACAGCCTCGACTTGCTGGGCTCCGGCAATCCTTTCTGCCTCAGTCTTCCAAGTAACTGGAATTACAGGCACGCGCTATCACACCCGGGCTGATTTTTTGATTTATTGTAGAGATGAGGTCTCGCTGCCCGGGTGGGTCTCGAACCCGCAGGCTCAGGCAATCCACTCACCTCAGCCTCCTGAAGGTGAGGGATTACAAACTGAGCCACTGAGCCCAGTTTGCTTGTATAAATTAATGAGCTGCATGTTAAAGTGAAATATGTAGCCCATGACTCCACAGAACTTATATGTTGCCCGTGACTCCACAGAACTTATGTTCTTCTATGGTGAGACTAAGGTAACATTGGAAGAAAAAGCAAAATGTAGTGTCCTAAAAGTTTACAGAGTATGGTCATGTTGGTATTTATTTTTACCTAAAACAAACAAAAAGACTTCCTTGTTTTGGCACATCAGAATCAGTCAAATAACCAACTTCCTACTTATGTACTCTAAGGCAAAAACTATCAGTCACTCAAAGTTTTGTCAGAAACTTTAGTCAGGATTCCTACAGTGCCCATGGTTCTCAAAACTTTAGTCAGGGTTATTTCTATGATAAGACCTAGATTGAAAAGCAGCAGAGAACCAACCTCCTAATTCCCAAACAATGATACAATTATAAATAAAAGCATAAGCATGCTAGCACATGACAAAGACAATCACTAGAATGACCCAAACTAAAATAACTCTGGAACATTGAAGAGAGGGACTGTGTATGTAATATACCCCATCATTTGTATTGCGGTGTCAGTAGATGATAAAAAAGAAACAGAACTTATGTTCTGCAACATTATAGAAGAGGCCAACAGAGCAGA
>NW_007270853.1:0-524 GCF_000164805.1 Carlito syrichta | reverse complement strand
CTTTGAAAGTGTAGCGAGACACCAGGTGCTTGTATGTTGAATTTGTGTCCCGCACCAATGCTGAATTATGAGTTCTGAAAGGGTGAGTGTGTGTTCGTGAGTGTGTGTGTATGTGTGTGTGTGTCTGGTGAACTTGTTGGAGCTGTCTGTACGTCGCGTCGTGTCTATGAGAACTGAGTTAACTTTACTTCTTCGTCTCCCGTGAGGATACCTTGAAAAATTGTTTTTTGTTTAATTGCTCTGTTCAGCATTCTTGACCCTATCTTGAAGGGAAGTCGTGGAAGACTATATCCACGTATACTTCTTGATCTTCAGGGAAAAGCTGAGAGTTTCACCATGGAGTAATCATGTCAGTTTTGTGTTTTCCTATGTGGCCTTTATCAGGTGAAGGAGGTTTTCTTCTATTCGGAGTTCCATTTTAGTGTTTGTATCATGAATCAGTCTGAATTTTTCTCAAATCCCTTCCACCTCAATAAAGAAGGTTGTATGTGGCTACTTTTATACTGCTAGTGCGGTATTTTCCT
>NW_007270852.1:0-651 GCF_000164805.1 Carlito syrichta | reverse complement strand
TTACATAAAGGCAATAGAAGCACAATGACGAGTTCACCAGAAGACAAATATCATATTAGAATTCAAATCAGCTTCCTTGTTCAAATCAAAAATTGACATCTCAAAAGTATCCCCACACAGCCATAATCAACAATGCTTTACTCAACAGCAAAGGAGGAATAAGACTTATACATTTGTGCTGTGATGCAAAATATCTTCATAAGTAGCACAGTAAATAAAATGTAATATAAAGATGTTTTTATGAATGCAAACATAAATGTCTTCAGTAATTTCTATCAGGAAAATACTTTAACTTGCTCTTTGGTCAAGGTTGACTGAGTCATTAAATATGTTTGTATCTTTTTAGAATGTAACACCAAGATAAAATTTTTAAAGTAGGTAGCTGAAGAGGGTGAATCTACTAAGAGTCAAGAGGATGATTTCAACAGGCACAAGTTCAAAGCATCTGAGTCTTCCTCATGTACATGTTGACTTAATTGGAGTTACCCAGGGAACAACCACCATATAGATCCCTGGAGAGAGAAGATGGATGTACTGAAATGGAATGAATCACAGATTCTCAATTCTTTAATTTAGGAAATAGACATTATGTCACTAGCCATTACCTTTAATCTGAAACAATAATTAACACAGGTATTAAAGAGAAAAATG
>NW_007270851.1:0-638 GCF_000164805.1 Carlito syrichta | reverse complement strand
AGTGCCCAGGAGAGAAGCAAACAGATGAACAAGAAGAAACCTTCAGGAAAAAAGGTGATTGAGCCGTAGTGCCTCAGCCTGAGGGATAGAGGGTGCCAGATGGATACCACACTGAGAGGTCCCTCACCTGGGGGGAAGAGTTCCATATGGGTCAGGGACCTGTCAGCTGCCAGTCACAAGTCTCCCTCTCCGCCTCAGCAACCGTCTCTCCTCTCTCCCCAATGCTTCTTTTGGTTGTTATGGTTTTCTCTTTGCAGGATGAGATTCTGGTGAGTACCAGGACTGGGGCTCTTTGGCTTGTGAAGTGAGGGGAGGAAGAGACTTCTGGTAGTGGCAATCTGCAGGGGCCAAGAGGGCAACTTTTGGCTCAAGCTGTCCCCACACACCAGCACCTGATGTCTCACACCTGTCCCCAGGCTGGGAGCAGGCACAGTCACATACATAGCTGCACCCATCAGCAGGCATGAGCTGTGAACCTACTTCATGCAGAGCTGGACCATGCACAGCTGCATGGATGTAAAGGCCTGACAGAAGCCTAGCACTGAGTGGATGGCCCTTAACATCTGGTGGGTGGTTGCAGGTGTGTGAGAGGCATATTTTTAAGAATGTAACAGCTGGGCTGGGTGCAGTGGCTCATG
>NW_007270850.1:0-866 GCF_000164805.1 Carlito syrichta | reverse complement strand
CAGGCTGGAGTGCAGTGGCATGACCATGGGTCACCACAACCTCGACCTCCTGGGCTTATGCAATCCTTCTTTCTCAGCCTCCCAATTAGCTGAGACTATAGGTGCAGGCCACCATGCCCAGTTAATTTGTTCTTTTAGTTTTGTAGAGTCAAAGTCTTGCTATGTTGCCCAGGCTGATCTTGAACTCCTGGCCTCAAGCAATCCCCTTGCCTTCATCTCCCAAAGTGCTGAGAGTACAGGCATGAGCCACTGCACCCAGCCCAGCTGTTACATTCTTAAAAATATGCCTCTCACACACCTGCAACCACCCACCAGATGTTAAGGGCCATCCACTCAGTGCTAGGCTTCTGTCAGGCCTTTACATCCATGCAGCTGTGCATGGTCCAGCTCTGCATGAAGTAGGTTCACAGCTCATGCCTGCTGATGGGTGCAGCTATGTATGTGACTGTGCCTGCTCCCAGCCTGGGGACAGGTGTGAGACATCAGGTGCTGGTGTGTGGGGACAGCTTGAGCCAAAAGTTGCCCTCTTGGCCCCTGCAGATTGCCACTACCAGAAGTCTCTTCCTCCCCTCACTTCACAAGCCAAAGAGCCCCAGTCCTGGTACTCACCAGAATCTCATCCTGCAAAGAGAAAACCATAACAACCAAAAGAAGCATTGGGGAGAGAGGAGAGACGGTTGCTGAGGCGGAGAGGGAGACTTGTGACTGGCAGCTGACAGGTCCCTGACCCATATGGAACTCTTCCCCCCAGGTGAGGGACCTCTCAGTGTGGTATCCATCTGGCACCCTCCATCCCTCAGGCTGAGGCACTAGGGCCCAATCACCTTTTTCCTGAAGGTTTCTTCTTGTTCATCTGTTTGCTTCTC
>NW_007270849.1:0-817 GCF_000164805.1 Carlito syrichta | reverse complement strand
GACTTCACGATCGCGGTCGCTACGGCGACGGGATGTGCCTAGTCCTACGGGGTCTGAGGTGAGATTTCAATATTGCGAACGTGAGGCGGGGATGAGATACGGTGAACGCTTCTTTTACGGCGAGTATCGCTTTTTTGAATCTCTTGGGTCTCTCGGTGTGAGACACCGGGCCTGGTCCCACCTAGAGATGATTCTTCTTCTTTTTTTTTTTTTAATGAGTTGGAGTCTCACTCTGTCACCCGGGCTGGAGGGCAGTGGTACACTCCTGGCCACCCCAGCCTTGACCTGCCGTGCTCTGGCGATCCTTTTGCCTCGGCCTTCCGAGTAGCTGGAACTACGGGCACGTGCTACCACGCCCGGCTATTTTTGATTTATTGTAGAGATGAGGTCTCGCCGGGTTCCCTGGGCGGGAGAACTACAGGCGTGCGCTACCGTGCCTGGCGTGTGTGTGTGTGTGTGTGTGTGTGTGTGTGTGTGTGTCTGTGTGTGTGAGTGTGTGTGTGTGTGTGGAGATAGGGTGTCGCCGAGGCGCCCGGGCGGGTCTCGAACCCGCGGGGTCGGGCGATTCGCTCACCTCACCCTTCCGGGGTGTGGGATGACAGGCTGAGCCGCCGAGCCCGGCCCACACACGTCTTGAATGAGAGTTTTGAAGGACTTCAAAGTTGCTAGCGATTTGCACTGAATGACGCCCTTTAGACTCCGGCCGTCTTGACTGACCTGACGTAAACCCTTCACGGTTGGAATCTAAAGACGTGAGTTTGCTGACGACTTCGGTCCGGAAAGGTACTACGGAAGCAGAGTTTTATGTTTAAGGCAT
>NW_007270848.1:0-716 GCF_000164805.1 Carlito syrichta | reverse complement strand
GTAAAATAAAGTACGAGAAATAATGTCAGACATAGGACAAAAAGAGAAACAGCCAAAAGTCTGAAATGAACAGGTTAAAAATGTGCTCAAAAATTCAGATGAAAAAATGGAGCAAGTGTAGGAAGCCAATAATTTAACTAGAAGTTGAAAATTTATTGAGATTTATAGGAATCCATTTATGGCAGATTAAAATTCCACAGTTAGTTCCAGATTAAATTTATTAAAAAATACATGTGCCTAGGTGTAAATTATAAAATTACTGATCTCAAAAAAATAACAAAATTATTAAAAATTTCAAAATAAGCATTTAGGTGGAAAATATAGGTTATAGATGCCAAAAAATAAAAGAAATTATACTAGTATCGAACTCTATTTTCCACTCTTGATATTAGTAAACAGGCTAAAGAAAGATTAGGACGATGACATTTAAATGATGAAATCAGTTAAAGTGAAAATATCTTGAGTTGTGCAATAGTTTATAGAACATATTGTCTTTGAGCTACATTAAAGACAAATTTTCAGAAAAGTTGCATTTCAGAAAAAATTTTAAAAATTTATACAGCACAATAGTTGGAAATTGGAGAAAGATGACAAATTGAGCGAGATGTAGTTAGCAATAACACTTTTATACAAATATAAATATATGTTCTGTTATATTTATATAAATTCCACTGATAACATAATACATATATAAATATTATTTATAGATACATAAT
>NW_007270847.1:0-782 GCF_000164805.1 Carlito syrichta | reverse complement strand
CAGGGCTTTAAAAAATCTGGATGCCTGACTATGTCCTAGGATAACTAAATCAGCTTCCGGGAATGGGAATCAGGCCCCTGTTGTGAAACCTCTTTTTGTGACTTTAATGTGCAGCCCAGGGGCAGACTTGCTATAGTAGAGGGTGGTGGGGCCCCGTCGGGTTGGCACTGTAGCAGGAAGGAGGGGCAGGGGAGGAAACCAAGATGGGGAATGCTGACAGTCATTGTGATAAGTTCTGGATGTTAAAGGTGGAAGAGAGTTCCTTGATGGGAACTCCAGGAACTCTAGTATGCTCACATCAGAAAGAACATTCTAGCATCTATGTTAGCATACATAGCAGTGAGTTTCAGCTGCTCCTTGTGTTGTGACATCTCAACAATTTAAGGGTGAGGGATGAACAGGCGATTTGCAAAACCTCCCAGGTCATTTTGATGACCTCTCCCTTCCAAACCTCTTCCTTCCACATCCTTTCCTCTCTATTCTGCCATCCTCCTGCCTCTCCCAGTGGTTACCTTGTCCTTTTCTTTCTTTCTGTTTTCTTTTTTTTAAAGAAAGCAGGATTTATTGAGAGCACAGAAAAGTTCCCACAGCAGTAGGGGACCCGAGGGGGCTGCCTCCTTTTCTTTCTTTGATCGGGGGAGATGGGATGGCTATCAGATGCTCCATCTGAAAGCTGACTTATCCCCACAATGGTCCTATGGTCCCAGCAGTCCTAACTCTGATGATTAGACCATGAGTTCCTCAACCAGTCACTACGCCCAGAGGAGTGGGACATGCTGATT
>NW_007270846.1:0-576 GCF_000164805.1 Carlito syrichta | reverse complement strand
TAGGTCTTTCAGAAATCGCCACAGATGTAATATAGATAATAATAATCACCCATTATGTAGATGGGTCCAGAAGTAGACATGGAGATTAAAGGTGAAAGTGATTAAACGTGATGAGAATATTAAACATGAAGGCATTAGAAGAAAAGTGAGGGAAATGGCAATTTAAGAGAACCATTTTTGTAACTGGGATGTGTTTGACATTTCTACAGAAACTAGACCTTGGCATATCTGCATCCCTCATAAGATGGTATATAAGAACTCATGAAGAATTTATGATATGATTTCATAATTTGAGAAACATGCTGAACAAGTAACACAATATTTTTCAGTTAACATAAGTGAATTTCTCTATGCATAAAATTGAGGACTTTATCATGCCAGAGTAGTGTGTTATTTGTAGATAATTGCTGTTTATCTCATTTTTTTTTCTTTTTGTACCTGAGCAATGGGTACACTTATTATGAATAACTGGCGGCATTTCTATTTGGGGATGAGAGGTTTCAGAGCTAAGGAGTCACCATGTCTCTTAAGTTTGGGAACACAGGTCAGAAATGGAGTAAAAACTGGTGCCAGAAT
>NW_007270845.1:0-741 GCF_000164805.1 Carlito syrichta | reverse complement strand
ATTTATTGTAGCGATGAGGTCTCGCCAAGTTGCCCAGGCGTCTCGAACCTGTGGGCTCAGGCAATCCATTTACCTCAGTCTCACAAAGACACGGGATTACAGGCTGAGCCACCGAGCCCGCCTCAAACTGGTTCTTTGAAGGAATAAACATGATTGATGAATCCCTGGCCAGACTAACAAAGTAAAAACAATAACGAAAACAAAAAAGCCAGAGAGAAAATCCAAATAAACACTATTAGAAATGAAAAAGAAAAAAGGCAATATCACAACAGACCCCGAAAAAAATTCAAAAGATTATCAGAGGTTACTATGAATATCTGTATGTATATAAACTAGAAAATCTAAAGGAAATGGAGGATTTTCTTCCATCACACAAACTTCCAAGGTTGAATCAACAAGAAACTGAAACTTGAAACAGACCAATAACAATGCAGAAAATCAACTCAATCACAAGAAATTTCCCTGCCCCCCAAAATCCATGGATCAGATGGCTTCCTAGCTAATTTCTATAAGACATACAAGAAGGAACTGACACCTAGTTTGAAAATATTTTTTCCTGACCCATATGTTGTCTTTTCATTTTGTTGCTTGTTTCCTTTGCTGTGCAGAAGCTTTTTAGTTTGATATACTCCCATTTGATTTCTTTTGTCGCCTAAGCTTTTGATGTGATAGTCAAAAAATTATTGCCAAGGCCAATAATTTTGACCAAGAAGCTTTTCCCTTGTGTTTTATTTCTGGGAT
>NW_007270844.1:0-805 GCF_000164805.1 Carlito syrichta | reverse complement strand
CAGGCAGGCTCCCACATCTGCTTCCTGGACCACAGGCTGTTTTTGGTATGAAAAGGTCATATAAAGGTCTTCAGAACTTCTATGACATGCCAAAGCAAATGATACAGTTGACTCTTGAACAACACGAGTTTGAGCTGTATGAGACCACTTACACATCGATTTTCTACTGCCTGTGCCATGACCTCCACATTTCTTCTCGACCTACTCAATGTGAAAATGACAAGAGTAAAATCTTTATGGTGATCCTCTTTCACTTACTGAATAATACATACATTTTCTCTTCCTCATGAATTTCTTCTTATGTTCTTTCCTCTAGCTTACTTTATTGCAATAATATGTAGAAGATACATAAACAAAATATGTGTTCATCAACTGTATATGGTATTGGAAAGGTTTTTAACCAATAGTAGGCAATTAGTAGTTAAGTACTGGGGGAATCAAAATTTATAGGCAGATTTTCCACTGCCCAGGAGGTCAGTGACCTTAATCCCCCGCATCATTCAAGGGTCAATTTTGATTGCATTCTTAGTGAAACCACAGACATTACCACACCACCAAAGATGTGGAATTAGCAAGGCACAATTCCAATTGCATTCCTTCTAGCACCCCAGATCAGCTGGTACAAAAACAGACAGGTTTTGGAGATTTGAAGAGGGCTATCAATAAGGATAACTAGATAAAGGATTTAATTGTAACTGATGCTGCAAATGGGTAAAATCTTGACAGCTAGCATGCATCTACTGATCTGAAATATGTTCTTTTCTCTCCTTCCACTTTGCTGGTATTTTTAAAAAAACATATACTT
>NW_007270843.1:0-736 GCF_000164805.1 Carlito syrichta | reverse complement strand
TACAAAGGGTGGCCAAGTAACCCAGGGAGTCAGGGACACTTTTCAAAGAAGGTGCAGCTTTGATGAGCTGAGTCATATTGATGATGAGGCTGTCATAGGGCAAGGAGGCAGAGAGGGGACTTGCGAAGGCTAGATACTCAGATGCAGATGTAGAAATTCAATTCACTGACATTAATAATAAAATTGCAGAGGCAAGCTGAAAGTATAATGCAGTCATTGTTCCCTTACCACAGGCCACAGCAATCTGCAGGGTATTCATGGTGATCTGTTCACCATACCCCTCCACCCCCAAATATGAACATAGCCAAGAATCAGACTCAAAAGAACCATTTCCCTTTCTCAGGCACCAGCACGTGCACAAACACACAAGCTTTCTGCTGCTGTGACCCACCACCCATTGCTGCTGCCACCACCACCCTCCTAATCCTGGCTCAAGCACCAGCCATGAGCAATTAGGAGAGGTAGAATCTCTCTCTGCAGAAGGCAAGAGTCTTCTACTGTGTTTGACATTTTGAAGAAATGCCCACATTTTCTGTAGACTCAGGTTTGAATCCAGACATAGTTAATACTACTTCTTAACTGTGTGATCCTAGACAAGCTACTTAACCTCTGTAAACCTCAATGTCTCCATCTGGAAAATAGAGATAATATAGTTACCACTTCACAGCACCATCATGAGGGTTAACAGAAAAAATGTACGTGAAGTACTTGACTACATACTGTCTTAGTAAATGCA
>NW_007270842.1:0-745 GCF_000164805.1 Carlito syrichta | reverse complement strand
AAACATAAATCATTTACCAAAAAGACACCTGCACAAACATGTTCACTGCAGCACTACTCATAATAGCAAAACCATGGAGCCAACCCAGATGCTCATCAAAAGTGGTCTGGATGAAGAAAATGTGGTCCATGGACACAATGGAATACCACACAGCCATAAAGAAGAACAAAATCATGTCCTTTGCAGAAACATGAATGAAACTGGAGACCATCATTCTAGCAAGTAAGTCTAGAAACCAATATCATGCCTCTTTAATTTTTGGTCTTCAATTCTGTCCTGTTACTGAAAGATTATTTACTAAGTGCTATAATGTTCCACATTTTCTTGCTCATAAACTGGTCCTAAACATTGGGCACACAAACACAAACAACACCAGGCACTGCTAAAGGAGAGAGGGATTGGGGGGAGAAATGGGTACCCACCACCGATTGGGTACCATGTCTACTACTAGGGGGAGGGAAGGCTTGCTTGAAGTCCAAAACATACCTGCATGCAACTTAATTACATGGTAATCCTCACATGTACCCCACATTTATCCTTACTGTGCTTGTTTCCTCTTCTCAAGGAACTCTATCAGGACAGAACAAAGCCCAGAGTTGAGGTGAAGAGCTCTCCCCCCGTCGCCCTCCTGTGACCTGGATATTCAGCACAGGATAATGACAGGGGGTTGAGGTCTTCAGGAAGGTCCAAAAGGTAGCTTTGAACAGTGCATGCTCAATGAATTATGGGGAAGACTCCAGAGGAG
>NW_007270841.1:0-560 GCF_000164805.1 Carlito syrichta | reverse complement strand
AGAGGCGAGGTCCGGCCGTGCGACCCGGGCTGCGCGCCGGACTCTTGGGCTCCGGTGACCCTTCTGCCTCCGCCGCCAAAGTGCTGGACCGACGGGCGTGAGCCACCCGCGCGCCCGGCCCCGGGTGTACTTCCTTCCCGATGCGTCGTGTACACGCTTTCCCGATCCTCCCCTTTTACGGAGAGAGGTTTCGGGTGGACGACGTCTGCTCGCGCCACACGGGATCGCGGGCGGCTGTACCCCGGCTTCTTGGTGGCCGCCGGGCGCGGTGGCTCGCGCCTCTCGGCCCGGCACTTGGGCCAGCCGAGGCGGGAGGATCCCTCGAGCCTGGGAGTCCCGGACCGGCTTAGGCCGCGACGTGACGAGACCTCGTCTCTACCAGACGTGGGAAAAACGAGCCGGGCGTGCGTGTGGTGGCGAGGGCCCGGGGTCCCGGCGACTCGAGAGGCTGAGGCCGATTCGCCGTCTGAGCCGGGGGTGGGGGGAGCCGAGGCTACCGTGCCGAGCTCTTCTCGCGCCACTGCGGACTCCGGCCCGGGCTGCGGAGGGAGACCCTGACT
>NW_007270840.1:0-777 GCF_000164805.1 Carlito syrichta | reverse complement strand
TTTGGTGCACATGAGATTCGGAGTGTAGGGAGGAGCCAGGGCTGGAAGCGGGGACTTTGGAGCCTTTGAGTGAGTGTGTAATTCCAAGGGTTAGAGACCGGGGTGAGCTTCGCCCAGGAGTAAGCATAGATTAAAGAGAGATGCTGAAATTCTAGGTCTGGGGCATTGGACATTGGGAGGTAAAAATAGGAGTGTCCAGAAGGAAGTAAAGAGCCCCAGGAAGTAGGGATGGAAGGAGGTGGTCATCTGTTAGACTTTGCTCCATTCAAAAGACCATGGGGAGGGCAGACAAACAAACAAATAAATATATAAATATATAATAAAACTGACAGGACCCAGCACTTCCAGAGCAGCCAGTACAGCTACACACACTCCCATGGCCACGGAGGGCCAGGAGGGAACAAACAGGGTTAGAGAAAGAATTCGCTAAGGATGATAGATTCCAGATCTTTTACAATGTATCTGTGGTGGTATCATGTTGGCTACACGATTGACCTTTTTTTTTTTTTTTTTTTTTGAGTCAGGGTTTCCCTCTGCAGCCCAGGCTGGAATGTGCAGTGGCATGAGGTGAGCTTGCCCCTGGGCTGACGACTCATCTGCCTCAACCTCTTGAGTAGCTGGGACTACAGGCCCGCACCACCACACAAGCCTGGCTTATTTTTTCTGACGTTTTGTAGAACAGTGGTCTCATCATGTTGCTGCCTAGGCTGGTCTGGAACTCCCAGGCTCAAGGGATTCTCCTGCCTCGGCTTCCCCAAGTGCCAGGCTTAGAGGCGT
>NW_007270839.1:0-597 GCF_000164805.1 Carlito syrichta | reverse complement strand
CCAGCATTTTGGGATGCCAAGGTGAGTGGATTGCCTGATCCCATGAGTTCAAGACCAGCCTGGGCAACTCGGCAAGACCTCGTCTCTACAATAAATGAAAAAATTAGCTGGGTGTGGTGGTGCACACCTGTAGTTTTGGTTACTTGAAAGGCTAAGGCAGAAGGATCGCCAAAGTCCAACTCGTCACTACTGGAGTGGCTGTGAGTGTGCCACTACACTCTGACCTGGCGACGGAGTGAGATTCTTACTCAAAGATAAAAAAAAAAAAAGATCTGTGATGTTTCATCTCTCCACAGAGGTCTCAGAGCTCTGTGATTTTATTGTGGTGCTTATGAAAAGATATCAGACTCTATTAAAAAAATTGAAGGTGGTTTATTCTTTTTTTGTTTGTTTGTTTTGAGTTGGAGCCTCACTCTGTCACCCAGACTGGAGTGAAGTGGCTGCTCCCAGCCACCGCAGCCTCGACGTCCTGGGCTCCGACAATCCATCCGCCTCAGTCTTCCAAGTAGCTGGAACTACAGGCATGCACTACCATGCCCAGCTAATTTTTTGGTTTATTGTAGAGATGAGGTCTCGCCAAGTTGCCCAGGCGGGTCT
>NW_007270838.1:0-715 GCF_000164805.1 Carlito syrichta | reverse complement strand
CCTACTATTCCCAATGGTGTCACTTAACCATGATCTTGGACAATTTCATGATCTTGGACAAGTCCACAAACCTCTTTTTCTGTATCTTTCCCAGCCTATCCTGCAGAGACTACAAGAGGTTCAAAGGAAATTGAGTTTAGGAAGGCTTCAGAGTCCTGAAAAAGTAAAAGGTATTAGCACCATTGTTGCTAGGAAGAGCCAGGAAAGGTCCCAGACCACCTCTGCTGTCAATGTGTCATTGATCAATGTTCTGACTGACGACTGTTGTGACGCTCCACTGTTAACACTAATTCAGATATCATTGAAATCATCAGTACAAGTGAGCTATAACAAGGTTCCATGTCATGGGCACGTACACACGGCATTCTTATTGATAAAATCAGTATGGTTTGTATATGGATAATATGGTTGAATTTTGTTGTTATCCCTCCACATATTCATGTGAACCAACTGGACTCTCAGATGTTTTGGTGATTTATTTCTGAATACAAATACTACAGATGGAACTAAGAGGGACAAAACTCAAGTTTCCTGGCTTCTGTTTTCTCTTCCTTTACATCACTGCCCTCTACCCTTCACTCAGGAAGAGGGTCACCCTCTTTGCATCCAAAGAGGCCCAGTCAGTACTAAAGGCTCTTGCGATCTAACTAAATATCTTCAAGTCTCAACACGTTTACTGACAAGTGAGAATGGAGGGGCTGACTGGAACCCACCG
>NW_007270837.1:0-771 GCF_000164805.1 Carlito syrichta | reverse complement strand
TTTTGCCCACTTTATAATGGAGTGTTTTTTTTTTTCTTTTCAGCACACTTGAGTTCCTTGTAGATCCAAGATGTAAGCCTTTGTCAGACCTGGAGTTGGTAAATACTATTTTCTCAGTCTGTAGGCTGTCTCCCTACTCTCTTGATAGTTTCTTTGACTTTGCAGAAGCTTGTCAGTTTAATGAGGTCCCCACTTGTCTATCTTTTCTCTTATGGCCTGTGGGTTTCAGGTTTTGTTCAGGAATTGGATGCCAGTTCCAATTTCCATGAGGGTATGTCCTTCATTTTCTAGGGTTCTTATGGTTTGAGGTTTTACATTTACGTCCCTGATTCATTTAGAGTTAATTTTTGTGTATGGGGATAGATAGGGATCCTGTTTCAATCTTCTGTATGTGGTCAGCCAGTTTTTCCAGCACCATTTACTGAATAGGTTCTCCTCTCCCCAGTGGTAAGTGGTGAAGGCTTTGTCGAAGATGAGTTGGTTGAGAAATTGAGGTTTTGCTTCTGGAAACTCAATTCTATTCCATTGGTCTATATGCCTGTTCCTGTACCAATACCAAGCTGTTTTGATTATTGTAGCTTTATAGTAAAGTTTGAAGTCTGGTAATGTGATACCACCTGCTTTGTTTTTATTTTGCTGAGGATTGTTCTGGCTATTCTTGGTCGCTTGTGTTTCTATATGAATTCCTGTGTTGTTTTTTCTAGGTCTGAGAAAAAATGTTGCTGGTAATTTGATGAGTATTGCATTAAATCTATGGATTGCCTTAGATAG
>NW_007270836.1:0-944 GCF_000164805.1 Carlito syrichta | reverse complement strand
TCATTTCATCACTTCTTAGCCCATCAAATATATTAAATATTCCTTCGAAGAATCTTTACTGCCACTTCTAAATACTCACAGACTTCTGTTTAATAACACACTCTAGAATTATAGACATTGAAGCTAATGTCTATAACTTCAAAAATATTATCTTCCCTTTCTTTTTAAAGTAATAGCAAATATCTAGCACTTACTCAGCATCAAACACTATTCTAAGATATTTATCAGTTAATTTAATGTTCATAGAAACAACCATATAACATAGGGTCTATTAATATCCTTACTTTATAGATGATAAAGTAACTAAGGCACAAAGGAGTTAATTTAATTTTCTACAGGCTACAGAGCAAGAAAGTGACAGAACCAACATTTGAACCCAGGCTATTGGACAACTACTATCCTGTTCTCTGTGATTATTCCCACAGTTATTAGCAGTACTTCCTGATTATACCTGCAGATAATTTCAAAATCTTGTCATTGAGCTCATTTTATCACTTCTTATCCCATCCACAGTCCATATAGGTTTTCCTGTGTTACTCTTCTTGTTACACCTCCTTATAAGAAATCTGCACTAGTTTAAAAGAAACAAGTAAAAGAATATGTTCCAAAAATAAGAAATCATGCCCAATGATAAAGCTGACATGACTTTGACCTAGAAAACTGTTGCAAATTTATGGCAGCTAAAATGTAGATGCAGATACAAGATAACTTCCATCAGCTGAGTGAAAAAAACATAAGTTTATCAGAAAAGTAAAGACTTTCCTATTTCTAAACTAACAGAATTTTCTTATATGAAAATTTGTACAGAGGCACAGAGTGGTAATGGATAATATTCTCTATGAGGTCTTGGCAAAAGCAAAAGGAGAACCTATGCACATTTGGTTGTGGAATCTCCCATAAAAGCCTAAACATACCATAAAAATATAAATGTGACTATTAGGTGT
>NW_007270835.1:0-695 GCF_000164805.1 Carlito syrichta | reverse complement strand
TAGACTTACCAGAAATGGCTCAGTATGAACTTTGTACTAGGTCACATTCATGAGCCCACTGTCCACTTGGGCTGGGCTGCATTTCTTTAAACCGGTTCTTTTAGTTAACAATTAGTGCACATTTTTCTATTTATAATAGAAACTGAATTTATGTTATTCATAGAAAGTATTATAGAATAGGTTACTCTACGTCAGGGAATTATAGTAGTACAAGCATGATCAAACATTATACTTTCAAGGTTTTATACAATAAAACAAACCTTAGAAATTTCATTGTTCCCAATTTCGACTAATTGTTGTTTTGGCTTTAGTGCAATTACAGTTTGTATTTGGGTTTTATTTTAGAAGCTTTATTGCTGATGATCACCCTTATATATTAGCATTAGGAATTAGAAACTTTTTTTTTTTTTTTTTTTTTTTTTTTTTTTGAGTTGGAGTCTCACTCTGTCGCCCAGACTGGAGTGCAGTGGCCGCTCCCGGCCACCGCAGCCTCGGCCTGCTGGGCTCCGGCGATCCTTCCACCTCAGCCTTCCGAGTAGCCGGAATTACAGGCATGTGCCACCACGCCCAGCTGATTTTTTTGATTTATTGTAGAGATGAGGTCTCGCTACCCAGGCGGGTCTCGAACCCGCGGGCTCAGGCAATTCACTCACCTCAGCCTCCCAAAGGCGCGGGATTACAGGCTGAGCCACTGA
>NW_007270834.1:0-846 GCF_000164805.1 Carlito syrichta | reverse complement strand
GGAGAATGCATGGAGGACTCTGGCAAGGCCCAGGGAGTGGGGAGACTTGCTGGTCAGAGCACTCATTTCTAACAGGACACACCTGCCTTCTCCTATGCACACTTGCTTTCACCTGTGCATACTTGCCTTCCCCTGTGCACATCTGTGCACACTTGACATTACCTGTGCACACCTGCCTTTATCTGTCTTCACCTGTGCACACCTGGCATCACCTGTCTTTGCTTGTTCTGGTGATCTCCCTTTCCCCCCAGGACTCCCCAGCTTATGTCAAAGTCATTTTGCCCTGCCAGATCCTGCCTGGCTCCTTTTCTATTGTTTTAGGGATTACTATTATTTGACTGATTGCCTCCATCATTCGTTCAACAAATATTTTACCAAGCCTCATACGGAAGAAAGTGGAGGGCTGGACTCGGTGGCTCAGCCTGTAATCCTGCGCCTTGGGAGGCTGAGGTGAGTGGACTGCCTAAGCCTGTGGATTCGAGACCCGCCTGGGCAACTTGGTCAGACCTCATCTCTACAATAAATAAAAAAAAAACTAGCCGGGCGTGGTAGCGCGTGCCTGTAGTTCCGGCTACTTGGAAGGCTGAGGCGGAAGGATCGTCGGAGCCCAGCAGGTTGAGGCTGCTGTGTGCAGTGGTCGGGAGTGGCCACTGCACTCCAGCCTGGGCGACAGAGTGAGACTCCAACTCAAAAAAAATAAAAATAAGAAAAGAAAGAGGAGGAAAGAAGTTTGAAGTTTTAGTATGACAGCTGCCCTCAAGGAGTTCCAATATTTACTTCATGTGTGTCCTGAAATATTCAGGCCCCAAACAAAATTTATTTATTTATTTAATAATTTTTTTTGAG
>NW_007270833.1:0-340 GCF_000164805.1 Carlito syrichta | reverse complement strand
CACTGATGACATTTTGGAGATAGAGATGAGGCTGCCTGATGTTAGACAGTCGCGTCTCCAAGTCCTGGCTCCAGCAATCTTCCGTCCTCAGTCTGCCAAAGTGCTGGACGAGAGATGGGAGATTCCAGACCTGGCCTACCCTTAGCAGGAGTCGTTCTGGTGCACAATGAAGTGTGCTTTGCTTGCTGGGATACGCTTCCTAGCTGTCCATAGCCAACGATTTCGCTTGCTTTTCTTATGGAGCTATGAGTCTCCTTTACTTCTCACCACGAATATTCACCCCTCAACCTTGCGGAAAGCACCCTTGGATTTGTTCTTGCCACATACTCTCCTGAACAGT
>NW_007270832.1:0-991 GCF_000164805.1 Carlito syrichta | reverse complement strand
TGATCCTTCTGCCTTCAGTCTTCCAAGTAGCTGGAACTACAGGCGTGCGCTACCACACCCAGCTAATTTTTTGATTCATTGTAGAGATGAGGTCTTACCAAGTTGCCCAGGTGGGTCTCGAATCTGCGGGCTCAAGCAATCCACTCACCTCAGCCTCCCAAAGGTGCGGGATTACAGGCTGAGCCACCGAGCCCAGCTATTCAAATATTTCAAACAAAATCTACAAACTCAGCATTCTCAGAAATTCAATTTTTCTTGGGTAAAAAATCTGAATAATACAATAAAAAGAGAAGAATGGGTGCTAGTTTATAACTCAAGTTCTTATGTTTGAGATGTTTCTGTCATTGAGGTTTCTAACTTTGAGGTGTGTACAAATTAGAAGAAAGGCAGAGAAGAAAGCAGGTGTGCCTGAGATGTTGGTACAAATGCTATGACAAAAGATGCATAGCATATGATGAACAGAGAAGAGACATTTAGACCAGAGGGGCATGGTTGAGGGATGTCTTCACAGAACTGCTGGTTTGTATGCTGAGTTTGGAAAAGGAAAAAGAGTTAAGCAGCCAAAAATGAACACCAAGGTTAGCTCAGGCAGAGCAAACAGCTTGAGCAAAAAGTAGCAATGGGAGCAAGCAGGGTAGATTCAGAGAATTGCAATTAAGTCAATAAAACTCTAGTGTCATTAGAGAAGTGAGCACAATGACCAGTGAGACTGGGGACTTAATAAGTGCACAGGTCAGGTTAAGTTAAAATTAGAATGGGGAATCACAGAAGGATTTTATGGAGGGAAGCCCGCTAAGGCATTGGGGGTTGAGAAATATATTTATTCATGAAAACAGGAATTGAGAACAGGCTATGGGTGAGTCCTTTTTTTGTTGTTGACCTGGATCAACAGGATTCAAGAATTCATGCTCTCCTTAAATTTATCCTCTAATGTGTTTTGGTGTGTGTTATGCTAGATTTATTCCATTATTTATATGGTGAGTTGCCCTGA
>NW_007270831.1:0-312 GCF_000164805.1 Carlito syrichta | reverse complement strand
CCGGGTGTAATAGCACGCACCTGTAATTTCAGGTACTTGGAAGGCTGGGGCGGAAGGATCACTGGAGCCCAGCAGGCCAAGGCTGTGGTGGCCGGGAGTGGCCACTGCACTCCTCTCAGTGACAGAGTCTCCAACTCAAAAAAAAAAGAAAAAGAAACAAATTAAAATACCTCGTGAGCAGTTGTAAATGGTAGATATTCCTGAAAATGGCCAGCATATCTATATTTCACAATAGAAATGCAGAGCTCAAGTAGGTTTCTGTGACTCAGTGTTTCATCTCATCCTTCATATTTATTTCAAGAACTTTCTCTT
>NW_007270830.1:0-850 GCF_000164805.1 Carlito syrichta | reverse complement strand
AATATATACAAGATCTCTATAAGTAGAGATCTTAAATCTTCACTGATTTACTTATTCATTCATCCATGAGAAAGTTATAAAATATAATAATAAAGAGTATTAGCATTTGTATGAAACACTATTAAACATTATCTCATTTATTATTGGTGTCAACTCTAAGAAGTGAATATGATTATCCTTTCTTTACAGAGAGTAAAACCCCTGTGGTTTAGAGGCAAAAGCAGAATTGGATTTGAACTCAGGCTGTGTGATTCCAAAGCCTATTTTTAAAATCCATGTATTGTGTTAACACTGGTCAGAAGAGTAAAATCATATATCTTTTAAAAATAGAATGCAAATTTTATATGAAAAATATAAAGATATAAATGTTTTATATCTGAATGAAATATGTGGGGGTAAAACATAAAATATTTTATATGCATGTATTACTTGTTTGGGAATATTTTTAATACCATTTTTTGTTACAAAAAGTGATTGAAGTAGAGCTTGACAAATATGGCTTGTTTAGTAAAATAGTGAGAGACATGATGCAAGAATGATAAAGAGGTAACTTGTAACCACAAGATATATATAGATATACAACCTGTTTTTCAACAGTTTATTCAGCCAGCATTTGAGTCCTTATCAAGCACCAGACACTATTCAGGCACTGGCAACACATATGATCCTTGCTCCTACTTTTTGCATTGTAGTGGAGGGATACAGAAGAAACCAACAAATATATTCTTTTCTTCTGGTTAGTGGTAATTATTATGGTGAAAAATAAAACCAGAGCTTGGGTTACAATGGGAACTCTAGAGAATGCTATTGTTTTATAGTTGAATGACATAAATAAAGGGAGGAGTGCATA
>NW_007270829.1:0-651 GCF_000164805.1 Carlito syrichta | reverse complement strand
CCATCATCTGACATCATCAGTACCTGCACTTGCTTGACATTTTGTGATGAACGTGGAAGCAGACCACCACCCAATCACCCTAATGATCTTCCCCCATCAAGGGGAATGGTTAAAAGGACACAACCACAGGCAACCAGGGGCCATTGCCTTGCTAGAGTCTGGCGTGGCCGTGTGCTCTTTGAGTCATGGCTGTCGCCATGCTTCCTGGCTTTGGCCCCCCTCCCACACTTGGGGAGCTGAATCTTCTCTTTTCCTTCTCTTTCTCTCTCTAATTTATTTTTAAATAACTTTTTTTCTTAATCTTTTTGTGTGTCGCAATTATTTGCTATTTACTCGGATCTCTGGGTTGCCGGAACGCACCTCCGGTTTGCCAGCCCCGCCAGTGCTGCGCGCCTCCCTGCATCTCTCGATCCTCACCCGGTCCGTCCGTTCCCTAACATTTTTAGAGGTTCCACCGAGTCCGAAATCTCTCTCTCTCTCTCTCTCTCTCTCTCTCTCTCTCATATTTCCTATCTGGTGGCCCTCTGTGGACTGTGTTGGAACCTGGTGGCAATTGAAGGCTCTAGCTGTGGCTACACTTCAGCATGCAGCTCCAGGGAAAGACTTCAGACCGCTGTGGCCTGACTGGGCGAGGCACTAAGGTTAAATCTT
>NW_007270828.1:0-395 GCF_000164805.1 Carlito syrichta | reverse complement strand
GAGTCGACGTAGAGCCCGCCGGGAGAGAGGCTGGCGCCTCTGATTCGACTGCGATCTGAGCGCGGGAATGTCCGGAAGGGACTTATCGCTTACCGTTTACGTCCCGTTGCGGAAGCGGAGGTCGGCGCGGCGATTGGGGCGGACGGAGCTTAACGGGAGTTCCGGGTACACGCGCTGCTGAAGACGTTGTCAGACTTCACGATCGCGGTCGCTACGGGCGACGGGATGTGCCTAGTCCTACGGGGTCTGAGGTGAGATTTCAATATTGCGAACTTGAGGCGGGGATGAGATACGGAGAACGCTTCTTTTACGGCGAGTATCGCTTTTTTGAATCTCTTGGGTCTCTCGGTGTGAGACACCGGGCCTGGTCCCACCAAGAGATGATTCTTCTTCTT
>NW_007270827.1:0-720 GCF_000164805.1 Carlito syrichta | reverse complement strand
AACTTCTTTTGTGTTAATCAGTCTGGAGATTCTAAAATATATGTTAGATCCCCTGGATTATACATTTCTTTTTCTTTTTTTTGAATTGGAGTCTCACTCCATTACCCAGACTGGAGTGCAGTGGCCGCTCCCGGCCCCTGCAGCCTCGACTTGCTGGGCTCTGGCGATCCTGCCACCTCAGCCTTCCGAGTAGCCGGAATTACAGGCATGCACTACCACGCCTGGCTGATTTTTTTATTTATTGTAGAGATAAGATCTCACCAAGTTGCCCAGGCGAGTCTCG
Source organism: Carlito syrichta (assembly GCF_000164805.1). NCBI lineage: Eukaryota > Metazoa > Chordata > Mammalia > Primates > Tarsiidae > Carlito > Carlito syrichta. The sequence continues at coordinate 437 of NW_007270827.1, read as the reverse complement.
GACCCGCGGGCTCAAGCAATCGACTCACCTCAGCCTCCCAAAGACACGGGATTACAGGCTGAGCCACCAAGCCAGGCTTACATTTTCTTTTTCTTTCTTGGCATCCAATCCTGGGCTCCAAGCAATTACGTGCCCTGCATTTACGCAGCAGACATAAATTCCTTAACTTTCTTCCTCAGTGGGAGTTCTCTCAAAAAGGATATTTAGCCCAGTCAAGGAGATGTATCTCTTTACTAATCCAGGGAGCACCTAGAGCATCCACAAAAGTTCATCGAGTTCAAAAAGGTCAAGCTCTCTCTTTGGATATGTTATATTATAGTCATTACTTTCCCGTGGTTTCTCCTTTAAGTAATATTCTTAGACTCCACTGAGTCCTGACCTCCCACCTATGATTGCTGGTTCCCAAGTTATCACATTAAGAGTAATAGCACAGTCAG
>NW_007270826.1:0-535 GCF_000164805.1 Carlito syrichta | reverse complement strand
GTATCCTTGGCTGGGCAGAAGCTTTTTAATTTGAGGTAGTCCCATTTACCTAGTTTTGGCTTGTGTTGACCATATATTGAGGGTAATATTTCGAAAGTCATTGCCAAAACCTAAGTTGTCAATATTTTCTTGTGTGTGTTTTCTTCTAGTAATTTTATAGTTCCAGGTCTTAAATTTAAGTCTTTAATCTATTTTGATTTCTGTATATGGTGTGAGATAGGGGCCCAATGTCATTTTTCTGCCTGCAGATAGAGAGTTATTTTTACTTACTTCACTTACCAGCTATTTTTACTTACCACTCTGTGTTTTAAAAGAGTAAGGAGAAAGGTTGAATGTAGGGAAGAAAGAGAAGTCAAAAGTGACAAAGAATACCAGTGCAGAATTGAACACCAACTTAGACATATGAGTGTGGCACTGCATTCTCTAAGATGAAGAGTTCTTTTTCCCCTAATCTCCTCCACCCTAATCCATTAATTCTGTCTGCATGTGATACTTCTTTTGGATATTTCTGCCTCTATGACATGGATGTTCAATT
>NW_007270825.1:0-811 GCF_000164805.1 Carlito syrichta | reverse complement strand
AGTAACATTTCAAGACCCAGTTTATGTTATGATGACAATGGAGTCAGGGTTGCCTTAGTTAGGTGAGTTGCATAGGGCTCATAGCTGCGTCAAGCCAGCATGGGGTTGATCTGGGCCACGTTCTGCACCACATCCCTAGGGATGTGGCCAGTCCACTTGGAGGGCACTTCCAAGTTCACAGGCTTGATGACCTGGCTTGATGACTGGTGTTGGACAGAGAGACACCACCAAGCTTGTCAATGTGGTCCTCGCAGTGCAAAACAGTATCACTCCAGGCAATGCCCAGGAAATCAAGGATGAGCTTGAGGGAGTGCTGCAGGTGCAACACCAGCTGCTTGTAGTACAGGGGCAGACACTTGTCCTTGCCCACCTCCATGCACTGTGCATACATAACCTCGATGGTTTTGTTCTACTTGAGGCAGTCGTGGTAGTTGCTGAGGTCGAAGCCAGTGATGGTGACCTTGCATATGATCATGGAGTGCACGGAGGCCCAGCTGTCATGTACCACAAACAAGAACTTGGAGTTGGGGAACAGGCACGACAGGTACACTGAGGACTTGAGTGTGAAGGGGTCCTTGTTGCAGAGCACACGGGCCAACTAGCCATGCTTGGCAATAACCTCCAGGATGAAGGCCTGTATGGTGGGTCCAGCACCTCGTCCGTCACACCCGCCTCGTCCAGCCTCAGCTTCTGGCAGCCAGACTTGGACCAGACCTAGCATGTGGCCAACACATGCAGAATGATGCGCATCTTCTCACTGCAGTACACCTCGGAGTGGGCGTCCAGCATTGCCTCACTGTAACAGTACTCC
>NW_007270824.1:0-415 GCF_000164805.1 Carlito syrichta | reverse complement strand
TTCTGTTCCTACTGTATTGTTCCCTTTTTTCTTTTTTTCCTTTTCCTTTTCTTCTCTCTGTAAACCCATATCTTTGTATAGAGGAACAGCACACTAACAAGGTGGTGGTTAGCTTGTATGTTAGCATCACTATATGCTTTATTTTTATTTTTTGTATGAGAGTTGGTTCGTCTGTAGCTGTGGTCTATTGTTTTTATCTGTTTCAGTATAGGCCTCTCTCTTTATTTGTTGGTACACTCGTTTGTTTCTCTCCTTACTCCTCTATCTCTCCACTGCCCTCTTCAACACACTATCTGCTCCATTCTCTCCCCTCTGCTAACCACATTTTATTTCAGGGAATAAGCCTACAGCCCTACTGCACAGACAGATTGCAGGGCAGTAAGAAGTGGGTTCCACATTATCCACACACCTGTCA
>NW_007270823.1:0-703 GCF_000164805.1 Carlito syrichta | reverse complement strand
TTCTTGTTCCAACCTAGGTAGGTTGTGTGATGTCAGAAAGTCTTCCATTTCCTTCTGGTTTTCAAGTTTGTTTCCATACAAGTGTACGTAGTAGTCTCTAATGATCTTTTGTATTTCTTCAGGGTCAGATGTGACTTCATCTTTTGTGTTTCTGATTATGCTTATTTGGTTTTTTTCTCGTTTTTTCTTGGTCAGTCTAGCTAGGGGACCATCAATCTTGTTTACCCTTTCGAAGAACCAGCTTTTTGTTTCATTGATTTTTTGTATTATCTTTTTGTCTTCTATGTCCTGGATTTGGGCTTTTATTTTGGTGATCTGGATTCTTCTGCTGAAATTAGGGTTTTTGTGGTCTTGCTTTTCCAGCTTCTTTAGGTGGCTTGTTAGGTTGTCAATTTCTGTTCCTTCCATTTTCCTCATGTGTGTTTGTAGGGATATAAATTCCCCTCTTATTACAGCTTTTAAGGCATCCCAGAGATTTTGGTAAGATGTTTCTTTATTTTCATTTGTTTCCATGTATCTTTTGATCTCTATTTTGATGTCATCATTGACCCAGGAGTTATTTAGCATCATGCTGTTTAGTGTCCATGTCTTTGTGGGTTTTGGAGGGACTTTGTTGGTGTCAATGTTTATTTTTATTCCACTGTGGTCCGAAAAGGTGCATGGCAGAATTTCAGTCCTTTTAACTTTGCTTATACTTGAGTTG
>NW_007270822.1:0-797 GCF_000164805.1 Carlito syrichta | reverse complement strand
TATATGTTATTTCTATGAATGGTAGAGTGACTTGATATGACACGTTGTTGTTCTGCCTGTCTAACATCCGTGTCTTTTCCTTTGGAATTTTATCCCTTTCCTGTAAGAGGACATGGTGGAGGGACAGTCAATGAAAGAGCCCCATATTCCCTTGACCGGGGAATGGACAAAGTTTAGCTCAAGAATTAGGCTAACAAAACTTTCTCCTGAAAGCTGACTTGTGAATAAACAGCATGTGAGCTCAAGGTCCAAAACTCATTTACCCTGATGCTAACACTCAAAAGGACCATCTACTAAGTTCCTCCAGTCTTCCTCACTAAATCTGCTGTTTCTTGTTCCTCTTCATGGCTACCAGCTGTTTTTAGATCTTGGCACACAGAAAAACTTAACATCTGCATGGTGACACTAGGGTGAGAGGACTAGGCTGGTCACAGGCTAGAAGCAATGGACTAGGTCCTCTCTGCCCCAGAGCTTGACTGGTTGACCCCAGACTCACATCCCTTACCCATCCTAAGCATACAGCTGGCATCAACACAGCTTTACAGAATCTGATTCTCCAGGTTGTACTCAAAATGAAAGCTGCAAAGTATCCTTTTGAATAAACTGCTCCTTTACTTAACTTTCAGTAATTTTTTGTGGCTTGCAGTTAAATTACTGATGCAGATGTCAAGAGAAAAACAGCAGAGAACATGGTAATAATGATGGCAATGATGCTGATAGGAGGAAGGAAAAAGGAAGGAAGGAAGGAAGAAGGAAGGAAGGAAGGAAGGAAGGAAGGAAGGAAGGAAGAAGAGGAG
>NW_007270821.1:0-581 GCF_000164805.1 Carlito syrichta | reverse complement strand
TGCGATGTCCTTCCCTGCCAACCCCAATCCTAACAGCTTCAAACTAAAGTAGAACACAGGTAGCTGAGGAGAGAATTAGATCAGAGGTTGCTAACTGGAAGCTCGTAGGCTGAGATCAGAATGCAACCCCATTTTGTGTGGCTGTCATTTTAAAAACTGAATTGCCAAAAAAAACAAAAAAACAAAACTGAATTGCCATATAAATAAATTTATCTAAAGTTTCAGTTTTCCAGGTTGGTTTGAAGTTTAAGAATGTATTCTGGCAACAGCTGATTGGGCTTTGTTGCTGCCACTGCCTTGAGAGATAATGAGGAGCTCACTGTCAGGTCCACCGAGGCCATGCCTTTCTGTTTTGTTTCCTTAGCAAGAGGCTGAGATGGGTCACTTTTCATACCTGCCTCCACCTGTAAGTGGCCCTGAGCATTAAGGATTTGCCAGCATCTTGTCATTGTACCTTGTTTTTCATACATTGGGTATCTCAGTTGACTCCAATTAAATGAGCAAGAATTGAGAAAGTTAGCCAGGCTTGGAGGCTCAGCCTGTAATCCCGTGCCTTTGGGAGGCTGAGGTGAGTGGTTTGC
>NW_007270820.1:0-673 GCF_000164805.1 Carlito syrichta | reverse complement strand
CGCAGCCTCGCCCCGCTGGGCTCTGGCGATCCTTCCGCCTCAGACTTCCGAGTAGCCGGAACTACAGGCGCATGCTACCACGCTCAGATAATTTTTTTTGATTTATTATAGAGATGAGGTCTCACCATTTGCCCAGGCAGGTCTTTAATCCGAGGGCTCAGGCGATCCACTCACCTCAGTCTCCCAAGGTGCGGGATTACAGGCTGAGCCACCGAGCCCATCTATAGAAGCCAATTTTTATGCCTCCTGTTAAACAATAATGATATGAAAAGCAAAATAATATGTAATATTGATATTAAAGTGACGCTGATGGTTCCTAGTCTTTGACGAGTATGACTGTCCCAAACCATGTCCCATCTAGAGGTACCTAGCCCATCACAGACCTCGGCACAACTCTTGGGGGACCCGCCCAGACTGGTCTTGTGTTAGAGAACATAAATCTGTGTGGAGGATGCAGGGGACAGTGAGGACCCCTTCCATCTCTGCCCCAGAGTCCAGGAATTGTCAGTGTCCCCCTACGAGAGCCCTAGGACAGTGCTGTGAAAATCAAGGGTGGTCATTTTATGCCTCAGTCTAGAGACAGGCCAACCATGGGGGCTTTTCTAGGAAGAAATTCCACAACTGAAGTGCACTTTTCAATGCTGACCCCATTACCCATAACCCAGAAGAAACC
>NW_007270819.1:0-562 GCF_000164805.1 Carlito syrichta | reverse complement strand
TTACCACTTAAGAATCATTTGTGGGCCAGACTCAGTGGATCAGCCAGTAATCCCAGGACTTTGGGAGGCCGAGGCGAGTGGATTGTTAGAGTCCTAGGGTTTGAGACCCACCCAGGCATCTTGGTGAGACCTCGCATCTATAATAAATCAAAAATAGGACGGGCATGGTAGGACGCGCCCGTAGTTCCAGTTACTTGGAAGGCGGAGGCGGAAAGAATGCTGGACCCAAAAGGCCAAGGCTGTGATGGCTGAGAGCATACCACTGCATCCAGTATGGGTGACAGAGTGAGAATCCAACTCAAAAAAACAAAAAAAGAAGAAGAATCATTTATGTTGTGATGAGCATTATTATTTTCTTTTTTCCTAAACTGCTGAGTACTATTTTATCATATGATACAGGTTGGATTCAGTGACTTATGACTGCAACTGCAATATTATGGGAGTCTTATATAGGAGAATTGCAGAGGCCAGAAGTGAGAGACCAGAGTGATAAGCGTAGCAAGATCCCATGCCTGGAACACACTGGCACCTGTAGCGGTTCAGGAAGCTGAGAAAGGAGGAT
>NW_007270818.1:0-756 GCF_000164805.1 Carlito syrichta | reverse complement strand
GAAGAATGAAGAACCAGAACACTTAGAAGAACTCTGTGGGAAAAAATTTAATTTTGTGCCAACATTGAGTTTTCTATGCATATTTTAGAGAGACGTAGACTTTGATAGTAGAATGGGTAATTTTATATGTGAGCTTAACTGGGCGAAAGAATGCCCAGATAGCTGATAAACATTATTTCTGAATGTGTCTGTGAGGGAGTTTTCAGAAGAGATTCACATTCAAATAAGTAGACTGAGTAAAGAAAATCCTTCCTCACCAATATGGGCACACATCATCCAATTTTTTGAGGGTCCAAACAGAACAAAAAGGCATAGAAAGTATGATCTCTCTATCTCTCTCTCTCTCTCTCCCCCACTTCAGCTGGCACAGCTCTCGCCTCTTCCTGTCTCTAACATCCGAAGTCATAGTTGTTGGGTCTGTGGGACTTACATAATTGGCTCTTCTGGTTCTTAGGCTTTCAGACTTGGACTAAATTGCAACACTGACTTTCCTGGTTCTCCAGCTTGCAGATGGCAATGGTTGGGGTTGGATTTCTCAACCTCCATAATCATGTAGCCAATTTACATAATAAATCTCTCTCTCTCTCTCTCAGGGGCCCTGACTAATACAGACATCTAAACAAAACAAAACAAAACACTGTATTGGAAACTTAGAAAATATGCTACTTTGAGGAATTAAATTGCCCTTGCAAAAGTGTTCATTATCTTAATTAAAATAATAGACATAATCTCTATTTATAGAAAAAAGATAAGTCG
>NW_007270817.1:0-606 GCF_000164805.1 Carlito syrichta | reverse complement strand
GAGTCCAAATCAGGTACGATGATAGAGTTTCAGCGTATATTTTATACCAGGGAACAACGCATTGATTTATAAATTTTTTCCATAATGATTCATGAATGCCATATCGGCTAGCAGAAATTTTTGGATAAATAACATCATCCTGATGGAATTGAAATACAGCTCTGTACACCTTCAGTGTATATTAATAATCTTTAAAGTACTAAGTTTCTGGTGATCTCATATTTTTATCTAATCAGGATATATCTCTGTTGATATAATTTGAAATTTCTAAGGCAGTCTCTTTTGTTAATGTTTAATTATTCTGTTTTGAAGTTCATTTGATGGGAAAAGTCACAGAAGATATCATCAACCCAAAAGAATAAATGGTAGCCCAGTTGTCTCTATTTCCACCACAAAAATTGAAAGAGAAGTTATGGTAATTTTTCAAATTGATTCAAGTTACTTTTTCCCAGGTAATTGTGCAGAAATGTACGTGTTAAAAAGTGTCAGTTGATATGAAAGAGTAAACAAAATAGCAAATAATTATGCTGTGAATAGCATTTTAACTTTTCATTAGATGTAAGTGTTCATTTCTTAGACATGAATATTTATTTTAAGCAGGCAGGA
>NW_007270816.1:0-722 GCF_000164805.1 Carlito syrichta | reverse complement strand
TCCTGTGTAAGAGTTTCTCGGGATACACCACATTACAATATGCAGTTGCCAGGTTAAGACTTCTGGTTGGGGACAGTGCCTGTGTCCCCCAATGTGAGCAAAATGTGAACCTGAAAGAGCCAATCTTTCAAGATGGAGTCTGAGTGACTGCCTAGGCTTAATTAATTATCCAATTAAATACTTTTTTGAGTTGCAGTCTCACTCTGTCACCCAGGCTGGAGTGCAGTGTCATGCTCACAGCCATCACAGACTCAATCTGCTGGGCTCAGGTGATCAATTTAAAACAGAGCCAACATGATATTAAAAAGTATAAAAGCAACAGGTGCTGGCGATGCTGCAGAAAAAAGAGAATGCATCTACACTGTTTGGGGGAATTAAGCTGGTTCAACCTTTTCAGAAAGCAGTGTAGTGTTTTCTCAAAGCACTAAAAATGGAGCAACAGCAAGCTCACTTTCAGAGAAACATAAATCATTCTACCAAAAACACACCTGCACAAACATGTTCACTGCAGCACTACTCACAATAGCAAAAACATGGAGCCAACCCAGATGCTCGTCAAAAGTGGTCTGGATGAAGAAAATGTGGTCCATGGACACAATGGAATACTACACAGCCATAAAGAAGAACAAAATCATGTCCTTTGCAGAAACATGAATGAAACTGGAGACCATCATTCTAGCAAGTAAGACTAGAAACCAGTCTCATGCCTCTTTAATTTTTGG
>NW_007270815.1:0-508 GCF_000164805.1 Carlito syrichta | reverse complement strand
TAAAAACTATATATTATTTCAGTTTAGCAAGAGATGGACACAAAAATTAAAGAAATAGCATTCCTTGGCTTTTTAAAAATCTATAAATCAATCCTTTACATACATGCAAAGCAAATATGACCCATTGGAGATGCCAGAATATCCTGATTGCAGATACTTTAGTCTAAAAATGTAGTTGTTAAAAGTGATTCAAATATGATGCAATTATTTTAGCAGTGCTGTGATTCTATAAATATCATAGCTTCTTTGGAGGATGAGTTTGTGTTCTCTGTATGGTAGTAGATATGAGGAACTATGAGTAGGTGTGATTACTCCTTGTTTTCAGGCACTTTCAAAGTCACTGGTTGAAGATAGGAAACCAAGAGTTACAGACAAGACATAGAGAAATGCTCTTCATTTTCAGGTAGACAGAGAGACTTTGCCAGCATGGCAAAGTTCCTCCAGGCCTGGACTGCTGGTATCCTACATGTGATTTCATCAGATGAGTATGATTTCATGGGTTTGAGCT
>NW_007270814.1:0-681 GCF_000164805.1 Carlito syrichta | reverse complement strand
CCTGCCCACCCACAAAGAATTTTCTGTACTTTGAGGTCACCTGAATCGACGAATTTGTACCAATATAACTTTTGATTCTGGGGAATATGATTATGGTCGTAGATGGTCCCAGGAAACAAAAGGATTTCTAGGGCCAAATCCTTGATTATAACTAACAAGAGGACCAGAAAGATCCTGAGCATCTGTAATGACAGATTTAGCGTATCCACGGAACTTGTAGCTCTGAAAATGTAGGCACTCAGAAGCCCAGATTGCTAATTAAACCTTATCAAGAAGCCCTGTAGAATCCTTAATATGAGAACTCCTAGAAACGGATTTCCTTTTAATTCTCAGTAAGATTCCCTGATTTTTCCTGTCGATTTGTATTCCAAATTCAGTATGTCAAAAGACAGATGCCCAGAAGTTTCCTAGCTTCGTGGATTCCATGATTCCTGGTTACCTTTAAAAGTACATAGTAAACATTTGGCAAGTGCAAAATCCTTGTCCCCTCTCAAAATCACAAGAGACACGGAATGGGAAGTATTACAGGGTTAACCTTAAGACCAGAGTTACCTCCAAATATGGAAAGAAGATTCTTTTTGTCCTGGAATCTGGCCTTAGTTGTTCTGAGGAACCTAACGGACATGGAGTTCCCATTACCATTCACAACTTATAAGAGGACCAGAGTGTTGCTGGAGTCCG
>NW_007270813.1:0-436 GCF_000164805.1 Carlito syrichta | reverse complement strand
AAAAATTAGCCAGGTGTGGGGCACATGCCTATAATTCCAGTTACTTGGAAGGTTGCAGCAGAAGGATCACCTGAGCTCTGCCCATAGCCACCACACTCCAACCTGGGTGACAGAGTGAGACTCCAACTCAAAAAAAAAAAAAAAAAAAACCTGGAAATAAGATTATTGCATAAGATTTTGTGAAAAACAAAAGGATAAACTATGAGTAGTGCTTTGTTCTGTTTCTGCTGAGAGTAAGTGTTTAATAAAGGCTTTATTTTAGGGCCAGGTTTTACATCTAATATCAGGATACATCCTTTTAACTGCTTCTAAGCATCGGAAGTGGTTCCTGCATTGCGTGATTTTGTCATTTGGGAAAAAGGGGCTATAGGATGGCAAGATGATGCATAGAGACTGGAAAGTGGGAAAATATGCTCACTGAGAGGCAGGGTTGTTT
>NW_007270812.1:0-770 GCF_000164805.1 Carlito syrichta | reverse complement strand
CGGTCATCAGTATTTCAACTCCCTCCTTTTCCATTCACTGAACTCCAGTCACTCCTCTTACTGGTGAAATCATCCAGAAAACAGAGGACTGGGAAACTTCATGAAGGAAATTTACAGAGGTCAGTCTATTGAGACACAGAACTGAAGGAGAAAAGTAGATGGATCTGAAGGCGTAATGGATAATACCCAACATGCCTCTGTAAAAAACAAAACAAAAAACAACGCTTTTAATAGCTTTCCATTATTCCAAGAATATAGACTCGACTTGTTTCAAACCCTTTGATGTATCTTTCTTATTCTACTCTGTTTCATTGCTTGATTTTCCTGTGACTGGCATTCTAAAACCCATTCACATTAAATTTGATTACATCTTTGAATTTATCATACTATCTGTATGTTGCCTTGACTTTGTACATGTGGTTCCCTTTCTTTATAGAATCCTGTCCACCGTTCCACTTTTTTTATCTGGTAAATTCCTAGGCTTTCTGCATATCTCAGCTTCCTTTGAGAAACTTTTACATGTTCCCAAAGCACTTTGTAGTTGTGGCAATATATAAAAATTTCCTGCTTACCCTCTTTGGGAATTGTTTCCCAAGTTACTGCTGCATTGCCTCATATTAAGTTTGATTATTATTGAATGAAATTAGTAAGTTAAAGAGGATTTTTCAGAGGAGCTAATACAGCCAAATCTATAAAAGTTTTTCAAAATGTCTGGAGAAACATAGAACAATTTCTCCATAATACTTGTTTCTTCTTGATTTATTTCCATG
>NW_007270811.1:0-937 GCF_000164805.1 Carlito syrichta | reverse complement strand
TATGCATAATGCAACAACTGCTTTTTTCATTCAAATACATGAAAGCTAAATATGGCCTGTCACCTGTTTCTGTACATCCAGTGGCTTAAGAATGGCTTTTATGTTTTAAATGGTTGAAAAAACTTAAGCCAAAAGAAGAATAACATTTTTATGACACGTGAAAATTATATAAAATTCAAATTGTAGTGTTGCACTACAAGAGTCGAATAGTTACAACTGAGACTACATGACCTACAAAGACTGAAATATGTACTATCTGGCCTTTACAGAAAAAGTTTCCCAACCTCCGTGTTAGAATAATTACTTAGAAGTGAACTTTCTGGGTGATAACTTAAGCACGTTTTAAATTTTGTTAAAAAATCCAAATTCCTATCCAAAGTGGCTATAATTTACACCATCACCAGCAGTGCCTAAGTTCCCATTGCCTTCCATCATCACCACCTAAATTTCTACAAGACACAGTATCTCATTGCTTTGATTTCCATTTCTCTCCTAAACATCTTTAGGTGGTCACCAACATAAGTCTTTCCTCCTTTCCACACTGTATTTATGTTCCTTAGTTTTCTATTTGGTATGTCTTTTTTAAAAAAATCACACCTTGGAAGGCTGAGGTGAGTGAATTGCCTAAACCTGCGGGTTCGAGACCCGCCTGGGCAGCGAGACCTCATCTCTACGATAAATCAAAAAATCAGCCGGGCATGGTAACACATGCCTGTAATTCCGGCTACTTGGAAGGCTGAGGCGGAAGGATCGCCGGAGCCCAGCAGGTCGAGGTTGCGGTGACCAGAAGCCACGACTGCACTCCAGTCTGGGCGACAGAGTGAGACTCCAACTCAAAAAAAAAAATCAGTATGCGAGTTTTTTCTATAATCTGGTCAGAAATTCTTTGACATACATGTTGCAAGTAATTTCACCAGATATTTTTCTTCTCTTTTAG
>NW_007270810.1:0-730 GCF_000164805.1 Carlito syrichta | reverse complement strand
TTAATCATTTATTGTAACGTATCACTGTCACTATTTATCATCACAGTCTCTCTTGAATTATTTGTCATTTTTCTGCCATCATATGAAAACACTCAATAAAGAATAACATTTAATATCATTTTACCAAGTGAGAGGTGAGCACTTACGCAGAATATTGCCATCAGTGTTTTTTTATTTACTCTAATGTTACCATTTTCAAGTCCATGGTAGCCAACCTGTCATGTGTGTTTTATTTTATTTTATTTTTTTGAGTTGGAGTCTCACTCTGTTACCCAGAGTGGAGTGCAGTGGCCGCTCCCGGCCACTGCAACCTCGACCTGCTGGGCTCCAGCGATCCTTCCGCCTCAGCCTTCCAAGTAGCTTTAACTACAGGCTCGCCCTACCACGCCCAGCTAATTTTTGATTTATTGTAGAGATGAAGTATCACCAAGTTGCCCAGGCGGGTCTCGAACCCGCGGGCTCAGGCAATCCACTCACCTCAGCCTCCCAAGGCGCGGGATTACAGGCTGAGCTACCGAGCCCAGCTATGTGTGTTTTCTAAACTAAAATGAATTCATTAGTATTTGGGGTCCCCTTAGCCACCTTCTCTAAGAGGAGACTTTGGCTTAGTGACTTGTGGTTATGTGTAAATGAGAAGCAGAATTATTGGGAAATAGATTCACAAAAGGAAAACCTTACAGTTGCAAAAGTAACATGCATCTTTAACAGTCCACAGTTTTAATTTCTCCAT
>NW_007270809.1:0-858 GCF_000164805.1 Carlito syrichta | reverse complement strand
TTTTAGGTACCCATGGGCATCAGAGTACCAGCTAGTATTGCTTTGAGAGGCTGCTTTTGGCTTCAGTGAATTTTTTTAAAAAGATTCTTTCAATCCATTTGTCTGTTTCATGGTGGGTGATTTATGAGCACACGTGCTCACACCTTGTTGAGTGTTCAGCATTTTTTTACCAAAAACAACATGCCCACCATGCCTCTCATTCCCTGTTCCCCCAATCTCACCCTAAACGACATTTTATTCATTTCCCCAGATGAAAAAAATCCTCACAGAGAAACATTTTGCCAGTGTGGAAAACGTGAAAGGAAAAAACAGCAAAAGCCCTAAAAGGGATCAAGATGGATGCCCTCAAAAAATGTTATGAGCAGTGGAAAAAGCATCCCGACAGGTGTATAGCCTCAAACAGAGAGTCCTTTGAAGGTGACTGAAGTTTACACATGCAAGAATAAAAACACAATTTTTAATAAGTAAATTCTGGTTGTGGGGGTTCCCATTTGTACAGTTTTCTAGTTAAACAAACTCATTGAGGGGCAAACTGGGCTTATCTCCTCTCCTTCCTTAAGTGACATGAACATGATAACAAAACTTTTTAAAAAAACTTTTACACCAGTATGAACCCCAGTAACCAAGAAGACAGGAGAGAGGTCATGAACACATTTTCTGAAAAACGAAATAATTAAGAAGAGTGTCCAGAGGAGGAAGGCCCAATAGTCCAATGGGAAGAAGTCCAATTGCTGTGCACAGTCCCTTGGAGGTCTTACAGTGGGTGGAAGGAAAACAAACAAACAAACAAACAGATGATTCCCTTCCCTCCACCCCTATGAGGAGAACCAGGCATGTAGCTGCTTTCTGGGAGACCAG
>NW_007270808.1:0-781 GCF_000164805.1 Carlito syrichta | reverse complement strand
TCAGCGCAAACTCAAAGGGGCTGATTATGATGTCCATTTTGAGGAAAAGACAGAAGCCTAGACAGCCTAAGGATTATTCTCCTGGTATTTCAGCCCCCACGAGTGGCCCAGCAGGATTTGTACTGAGTTGCCTAGGCTTTCCATCATGCCCTGGAGTTCCTCCTTGAGATTTTTCCCCATTACTGAAGTCTGGTCACTGTTGAATATATTGGTCGCCACTGGTGCATCTTTGCTGTTAAACTGCAGAACAAACCCAGGACCCCCATGTGTGTTTGGAAGACAGGAGAGGGGATATGAGAATAAGTTTTGGAAACACCACCTCCTTGGCATGGCTCAGGACCAAAAGTTCTGTTGTAGGCATTCACCCAGCTGGGCTTTCATTTGGGTCTTCACTTTTTTTAAGAGATGAAGTCTCACTATATTACCCAGGCTGGTCTTAAACTCCTGGCCCCAAAGCATCTCCCACAGCATCCTCCAAAAGTGCTGGGATTATAGACATCACCATGACCTGTCGGTGACCTGCACTGACCAAGGGGGGGTTAGGACCGCACCGGTGAATCAGAACGGAGAGAAGAAACCACACGGAGGCAGCTCTTCTGGGAACAGTCTGGCCAAGACTGAAGCCAATTTTATTCAAACTTTTTCCAACTTATATACCATTTTCTATAATCTCCAGCAGTGTGACAATTACTTGCTGGGGGCGTACAAGTTCATTGATGTGTAACACGCTTTACAAATCATGTACCATCACAAGACTTTCAGGTTCCCAGTGAACAATACA
>NW_007270807.1:0-642 GCF_000164805.1 Carlito syrichta | reverse complement strand
TAGAATGGCATGAGACCTGCAATAGCCCAAACTGTATTCAAAATGGACAAAGTTTTAGAGTTTTACACTTTCTGCTTTCACCAAAAGTCTAATAAACCAAACAGAGAGGCAATGGTATAAAACCCTAACTACTGATCCATGGAACAGAACGAACACTGCGGAATCAGTGGACACATTGATGGCCACATACATTCCGTGGGAATAGGGCAGTCTTTCCACACACACTTCTCAGAAAACGGGATACTCTCATGCATAATCCAGCAGTTCCACTTCCGGCAAAAGCCGCAACACAGGAAAGAAAATACAAGGAAAGAAGAGTCTGTGAACTCACGGTTAAGGGTCCATGTCCAAGAGCGGCCTGACTGAGGTTCCCTCGACGTGGTAGGGCGGGCCCAGCTCCGTCGCCTGCGGGGGGCCCAGCTCCGCGGCCAGCGGGGGGCCCAGCTCCGCGGTCGTCCCAGTCGCAGCGAGCCACACTCTGGGGTCCCGCAGCGCGGGAGTCCGAAGCACTCCGTGGGAGGCCGGGGACCTGGAGGCGGAACCGCGTTTCGCCTGGGTGCTCGCAGACCGGATTCTGAGGAAGGATCACGTCAACCCAGAAGGTGACGCGGACGTGACGCGAAGCGAGGCACTGCAACCTCG
>NW_007270806.1:0-667 GCF_000164805.1 Carlito syrichta | reverse complement strand
TCTGGTCAGTGGGTCAAGGATATTAAGTTGCATCTGTTTTAGAACCTCCTAACCGTGCCAATGCTACTGTGTTGTTCTGGGTACTTCCTATTTAACAGTATTTCCTTTGGGGATGGGCTTTCGTGGCTGGCACTCTCCTGTGGGAGGGACCAGTGGACACTGGCCCGAGTCCAAGCAGCATAAAGCAACAGGCAAAACTCTTTCCATTGAGCTGTGTTTCCATGGTTGGTGGTCCACCCATGACTGCAGAGGCTGTCTTTTCAAGGGGCTATGCGATTGTTGATGCCATCTGCCCCCCTGCTTTTGAGGCCGAACAAGGACAGGACTTTGCTTTGCTCATGTATTTAACCACCAGATTTTGCAGCGACGGTCCATCTAGAGCCACTCTACAGACCACAACCTTTAAAAACTTACTAAATAGGCAATGTTTCACCATTAGTCTCGCTTTGGACAATAGATGCCAGTCCGCTGTTCATCCACATACGAACAAGACACAGAGAGTGGCCGATGGCAACACTTGCTTCATTATAATAATAAAAACCCCAGTCAGACACAGAAGCTCATGACTGTGATCCCAGCATTTTGGGATGCAGTGGCAGGAGGATATGTTGAGCTTGGAAGTTGGTCGGGAAACTTCATCGTTATGAAAAATACAAAAAACCCTGGA
>NW_007270805.1:0-679 GCF_000164805.1 Carlito syrichta | reverse complement strand
TAAGCATAACAGGACCACCATGTACAAATTTACCAAAACATTGGTTTCCCCTTAATCTTTTTTATAAAAATATCGCGGTTAGAATTGAGGTAACAAATAAGTCTGCCCCAAGGCAACTTCACCAAGTTCTATGACATCACGGCTAATTTTATAAGCTGATCAAGATTGATGAGAAAATAGAATACTTAGATGAGTGGGTGAACATATTTGTATAACCATCCATGTCCCTCATATAGAAATGCTTAATTATATGACAGCATCATCAGAGAAATATGAGTGGAGTTTTGAAGTTTGGCAGCAAGTAAAATAATTTTTCATTTGTATATGTAAATTCTCATCATTATTTAAAAAAAGACAATGTCACACTCTGATCATAGATGAAAGCAAAACCATCATTACTGTCTTTACAGAGAACATCATTATAATGTCATTATAGTGCATGCTTTACTTCTGAAACACTATCTATGAATACATTTAAAGTTTTATCTGTGCACAATGTTTTTTAACATTTGACATTGGAGAGTCTTGTTAAAAGATGAAAATAAATTTTTCTTCTTAAAATCCAGTAGACTTCTTTTATATTAAAAAGATAATCATAGAATGCATTTTTAATTTTTTTCTAAAAATGATATTTTTATCATTTTTTTCTAACACCCCATGGAAGTCGCTCAACAGGTTG
>NW_007270804.1:0-875 GCF_000164805.1 Carlito syrichta | reverse complement strand
GGGTTGTAGTTAAATGGTGGCTGAAGCTGGAACTGCAAAGGAGGGAGTACGGAGCATCTGTTAGCTGCCAAGCATCTCTCTCTTTTTAATGTGGTCTCAGAGTCTTTTCCATGTGGTTTCTCTGCATAGGCTAGTTTGGGTTTTCTCATAGCATAGCATCCACAGGGCAGTCTGTTTGCTTATGTGGCAGCTGCAGACTTCGGTAGTGAGAATTCCAGAAAACAAGGCAGAAGCCTGCAGGACTCAGCCTTGGAAGTCACTCAGTGTCACTTCTGCTGCATTTTCTTACCTCTAAATGAGTCACTAGCTAGCCTGTCCAGATTTAAAGGCAGGGGAGTTAGGCTCTCTCTCATGATGGGTGATTTCAGGTTCTAGAAAAGTATATGGGATTGGCGATGTTGAACCATTTTTGGAAAGACACGACCCTAGCACTTACCATACATCTAGCACTTACCCTACTTTGATGAATATCCATCTCCCTATTTAGACCACAGTTTTGTTGAGATCATGATTTAGATCTTATTCTTTGTTCTCAAAACTTAGCACAGTGTTTAGAAGAGTGGTATAGTTTGAATAGTTGTCCCCTTCAAATCTCTTGTTGAAATGTGATTCCCAATGTTTGAGGTAGGGCGTAATGAGAGGTGCTTGGGCATGGAGTGGATTTCTCATGAATACCTTGTCCTTCTCATGGTAATGAGTGAGTTTTTGTTCTGCTAGTTCATGTGAAAGTTAGTTGTTTGAAAGAGTCTGGTACCACTTCCCTTCCAGCTCTTGCTTCTCTCTCTTCTGCTCTCACCATGCAACATGCCATCTCCCCTCACTTTTCTTTTTTTTTTCCTTGGGTTGGGGTCTCACTCTGTCACCCAGACTGGAGA
>NW_007270803.1:0-697 GCF_000164805.1 Carlito syrichta | reverse complement strand
TTCAAAGAGATTCATGGAAAAGACACTGACAAGGACAGGTTCTGAGAACTTGAAGGTCACATCACTGAACTTGATAAGAACTTCAAGTCTCTAATAAGAAATTGATTGAATCACAAATATAAAATTATAATTTTTATGACTTTATTGCTGGTTCTTTATTGTTTTGTTTTCCAGTCTTAAAGAGTATTTTTTCTCTTTTTTTATTTAAGTAATATAGCTTCCAGTAATCTGGTAAATTATATTTTGGAAACAGATTTGAAACGATTATCTTTTTCTCCCTATCTGAGTCTTCCAATATTCAATAACTCTTATTGAACATTCTGATTTTCATAGCAATATGGTTAGTTACATAAATTCAATAAGAATGTTATCCTTGTAGCAGGACATGATTGGAAACATTGGTTATATTACCAAGACTTTGACCTGAATGTCAGTTTTGAGAATGATGTACATTGAATCAGATATGACCAGACCATTTTAATGCATTAAGGTTGACTTCATGGAGCCAGTAAGTCCTTTAGAGAAAACCAGCCTGGTACCTGGCTTAAAGAGATCGCAGTCTTAAAGGCTAGTTAGAAATGGCAGTTTCTGGCAGACTCAAGAAGCTCAGAATATTTTGGGAACCTTGAGAAGAGAAGAATTCATTTAATTCTATGGACATTACAGGGGAAGTCTGATGGTGAGTCCCCTGATTTGT
>NW_007270802.1:0-684 GCF_000164805.1 Carlito syrichta | reverse complement strand
GCCCGGGCGGCGAGACCTCATCTCCACGATACACCAAAAAATCAGCCGGGCGTGCGAGCGCGCGCCAGTACTTCCGGCTCCTCCGGAGGCTGAGGCGGCAGCATCGCCGGAGCCCCGCAGCTCGAGGCTGCGGTGGCCGGGAGCCGCCACCGCACTCCGGTCTGGGCGACGGAGTGCGACTCCGACTCCAAAATAATAATAATAATAATAATAATAATAATAATAAAAGAGGCCTCGAAGCGTGCTCTCATGGTCTTGGGCGGACGTTCTTCCCTTGGTAACTCGACTCACCGTCTTCTGAGTCCACAGAACCGGGAGACTGAGTAAAAGGTGGTCTGTCCTTGTCGACCCGTGACGTGCAGCTTCTAGGGATCTGTCTCTCACCCGTATCGCGTGAAGCGCACATCGGGAAAAAGGCTTAGTCCGTCGAGTTGCCTTTCTTCCGGTCTGGTCTCTGGGTTCCCTGGGCTCTGCCGAGTTCATGTCTGTCTCCAGCTGGCCAGACCCCGGCCTGCTCTTGGGCTGCTTCAGTTGAAAGACCTATCTTCTGCCTGCTCCCTTGAGTGTACACGGTTTCTACCTACCGCAGACTCCTTGCGAAGCATAGTCCCGCCGATTTCTTTTTTCGGTGCTCGTTAACAATAACGAAAGCTTTACGTGTTTAGTAAATCAGACGCCATCCGG
>NW_007270801.1:0-807 GCF_000164805.1 Carlito syrichta | reverse complement strand
AAGGGAACTCATATACACTGTTGGTAGGAATATTGTTAGAAATGTAGTGTCGTTTCTATGGAAAAACAGTGTGAAACATTCGTAAAAAACTAAAAACAAAATTACCACTCAATTTAGTAATTCTACTACAGGATATCTACGTGAAGGAAAATAGATAAAATATCAAAGAAATACCTGCACTCACATGTTTGTTGTAGCCCTATTCACAAAAGCAAAGCTATAGAATCAACCTGTGTCCATCAGCAAATAAATAAGTAAAGAAAATGTGGTACATATACACAATGGAATGTCACTTGGCCATGCAAAAATGAAATCATGTAATTTGCAGCAACATTGATGGAACTCTCTTGACCATTATCTTAAGTGAAATAAAGCAGACACAAAAAGACAAAAATAAAGTGTTCTCATTTATTTGTGGGAACCAAAAGTGTGATCACATGGAGGCTAGTAAGTGGGAAGACAGATAACACACTAGGAAGGGTGAGGCAGGGTAGGGGAGAGGATGAAAGAAGTGAGTTGAAACATAGAGACATACAGTGAGATAGAAGGGATACATTTGATATTCAATCGCAGAGTAGAGTGTACTTAACCAAAAAAGTATTGTAATTGGCTGATGGACAGCTACATATCCTGAGCTGATCACTTCATATTATGCACGTGTAACAAAATTTCACACCTACCCCATACATTCATACAAATAAAAATAAGAATAGAAATGGAGATATGCAGGCTCCCCCCACCTCCAGAAGTGATTTCTCTTCAAAATACTAGATTACCTTCTCTTTTTCACTATGGCCAATTGCGAAT
>NW_007270800.1:0-782 GCF_000164805.1 Carlito syrichta | reverse complement strand
TCTACAATAAATCAAAAACCAGCTGGGCACAATAGTGCCCGCCTGTAGTTCCAGTTACTTGGAAGGCTGAGGCAGAAGGATCACTGGAACCCAGAAGGTCAAGGCTGCGGGGGCCAGGAACGTGCCACTACACTCCAGTCTGGGCAACAGAGTGAGACTCCAGCTCAAAAAAAAAAAGAAGGGGCTCATGGTAGGAATTTTTCTTTCTCCAGGTCAGTTGGGATAGGATACAACTTCAGCACATGAAGCTTCAGTTAAACAATGAGTCCTTCCAGCAGGTCTTGTTAAAGAGAACAGTGTGCTCTGGCATATTTCAATTAAAAAATTCCCTGCTGGAAGCATGGGGAGATTTTTCTGTTTTTTTGCCATGAGACACTGGTACAGCTCCGGAATCTCAAACTGTCAAAAATGTGGGACCCCATGACTGGTCTCCAGGGATTTTCCCTTTCAAGTTTTCCATGTTGTGCCTTCAACAGTTCATCAGAGTTCAGGTTTTCCTACCTTAGTGCTGGCTTCTATGGAGGTTTCAATCTTTGGGTTTCTGCTTCAGAAAGCTGTAATATCTCCATTCTCCAGTCTGTCTCTTCAATTTCTGGAGCAGTGGTTTTCCCTGCAATCTCAACTCTCTGAAGGATCTAAGAAGAGTTGCCCATTTTCCACTTGTTCAGCTTTTTACTTATTATTAGGATAGAATATCTACTCCAGGCTCGTTTGCATGTGGTGCAGGGAAACTGGAAATCATTCTCATCTTTTAAGCTCAATTCCCCTCCATAGCTGAGAAA
>NW_007270799.1:0-834 GCF_000164805.1 Carlito syrichta | reverse complement strand
AATGGTGCTGTGCAATTTCACATTATGGACAAAACAGATATTATATATTCTGTGGGGAGCTATGTAAGATTATTCAACATTAACACAATTTTATTTGGTAATTATCTATTTTTAATTTATTTCAGTTTATTTTATAAATACATTTCAAAAAAAACCAAAGAAAATTTAACATTTGGCTCTATAAAAATCCAAAATTTTTCCTCAAGGTTTTTTTTTTTATGACAAGTATATATACAGTTAATTTTTTATATGTGACATTCTCATTATCACACTCCCTTTAATTTTATTGTTGTAATCTGATTTAGAAATGTTGAACAATGAGGTCATAATCCAAATAAATACTTTCATCAGCAGATATTATCTCTTCAATTTATCTTGATGGAGTAATATTTATGGCATGTATGCACTGCCAGTCATTTTTCTAATTTTTCTACTCAAAATATTTCTAACAAAATATTACACTGATCAACTGAAATAAATGATGTTCAAGCACTTTTAACTGTATAATGTTACTTAAGATATTAAAGAGAGTTGAAAATAAGTTAGATAAATTATACTGTCTGCTATAGTCAATGCTGGTGATTAAAGGAGAGTTCAAAGGACTGTAATCTCTGGGACCCAGAGATTTGCTACAGTCTGGATGTATCCCCAAAATTTATGTGTTAAAACTTGATCATCAAGGTGTTCATATTAAGAAGTAGAGACTTTAAGAGGTAATTAAGTGTTGTGATCTCTGTCCTAATAATGAGATTAATGACCTTGTAAAACAGGTGTAAAACAGCTGTTCATGGCTGGGCTCAATAGCTCATCCTGTAATCCCATCACTTCAGGAAG
>NW_007270798.1:0-674 GCF_000164805.1 Carlito syrichta | reverse complement strand
GGGTGGGTAGGGGCACCAGGCAAGAACCTACCTCTCCACGTGTGCATTTGAAGCACCACCCAGTAGGTGGGACAAGGCAACATTCCTTTCTCTCATCATTCTGGAGGCCAAAGGGGGGTCAAGTTTCCCTCAGGGACTTGCTCCCTCTGAATCCTTCAGGGGAGGGTTCTCCTTTGCCATTGGCTCTGGGCATCCCTGGCTTTGGTCACCTCAGCCCTGTCTCTCTCTTCTTTTTTAAAAAATTTTTATTATAAAGATGTAGGGTACATTTCAGGGTTAGGTATATAAACATTGATCATACAGGTACCCTTGTTGATGAGTTATGCCCCTCCCCCAGCAGTTTCCCTCAACTGCCAATCCCCCCCTCTTCTGACAGTTTCCCACTATTGCCAATCGCCTTCTTATACCATTGTAATTGTTCAAGGTCAGCTTATGAGTGAGAACATGTCTCCCTCTTCTATGGCCTTCTCTACTCTATACCAGAGAGTTACATTTCCCTCTGGCTCCCGTTAGCTGGTTTGTCAACTCTAGATCCAAGGCTGTGCAGCAGCTCTCTAGAATGATCTCAACTGAAATTGCATGCCCATTAGTTTTATCTATTTAAGACCCCCCGTCCCCTAGCCCCTGGCAATCCCCCTTCTACTCTTTGCCTACACATACCTGCTTCTCTTAGA
>NW_007270797.1:0-690 GCF_000164805.1 Carlito syrichta | reverse complement strand
CACAATTGATCTGCCAAAAGCATTGACGGAAACGAGCTGACTGCCTTGGTGGTGCTTGTTTCGAATGTCCGTCTCCCTTGGAAAGTGCTGTGTGAGAAGTGTGCTGCACTGTGAGTTTCTGGCACTGAGTGTGCGTGCTGTAATTCCTCCTTCCCACTTGTTCCCTTTCGTGTATCTTACGCTCTACAGGGTG
This sequence comes from Carlito syrichta, assembly GCF_000164805.1. NCBI lineage: Eukaryota > Metazoa > Chordata > Mammalia > Primates > Tarsiidae > Carlito > Carlito syrichta. The sequence continues at coordinate 497 of NW_007270797.1, read as the reverse complement.
ACTGCTTTGGCGTGCGGCTTGTCAGCCTCTCCCATTCGGGAATGCTCATCTCCCCTCTGCCACAGTGAGGGATCTGAGACATTCACAGTTACTTGTGGGAAGGCATTCTGTGTGACCCGGGGGAATTCTGAATTGCTCTTTCTTTAAACCTTCTCCTGTGAGGGGAAAGCAATTAGACTGTGGATTGCTGTTCGCAGTGGCCTTTCTTGGGCCTGGGGTGCACGGGCACCTTCCTGGCTTAAGTCTGTGCCCAATGTGTGCTGCAGTGTCACCTCTTTGCTGTGACTCTTATTCTTCATTGCCGCCTGCTGTAATACCTCATTCTCACTCTTTCCCCTTGATTTGTGTTCCTTTCCATAGAGGGCCTTTGCGTACGAGCGTGAAACCTCCGTGTTTCACGGAGAGAAATCTGCAAGACATAGTGCCGCAATGAGTGACACAAGTGCTCCACAGTCACGAGCAGGAGAGCATTATGTGTGGATGGGGAGAATTCTAAG
>NW_007270796.1:0-792 GCF_000164805.1 Carlito syrichta | reverse complement strand
AATGGAAGTGTGAAGCAATGAAGACGCAGCTAACTGCAAAAACTATGAAGAAAATAGGAAAATCCAAGAGCCATTTCTTATATTCATTTAGGTAACCATTTTTCACAACCCTCCAATCACTACATTCAGCATGATGTAGAGATTTAATCAGTGTGCATAATACACCAATCTCCATAGATTGTCATAAGAATAAAATGGGATCATGTATATTTAAAAATTATCTAATTGTAAAAGTTACATAAATATTAATTGTTGCAATTTCCTGGGGAGAAGACAACCATAATAGAAATGCTCTGGCCGAAAAGGAAGAAGTCCTGAATTCAAATTCTGGTTCTGTTTTTATGTAGAGTGTATTTAATGAACTGTAAACAAGTCATTTAACCATTATGAGCAATCAGTTTTAATATGTAAAATGGGGGGCACAATCTCTCATAAGGGCCTCTAGGAATAAACAGAATAATTCACTATAAAATCCATAAGTCTAACTTATGGTGGATAGTGAATGTGTATTGCAGGGGAGGGGGAGGAGACCGGGAAACAGGTCTCCCTTTCAGCTGTTGTTATTGAAGAGAAAGTCAGGAGCATTTTCAAAGAACCATAACAGTCATGCGCTTCTCTGTATTACTTATACTACCCAGTAAGATTGCTGCAATGTCTTAGTTATTATTTTTTTTGAGTTGGAGTCTCACTCTGTTGCCCAGACTGAAGTGCAGTGGCCGCTCCCGGCCACTGCAGCCTCGACCTGCTGGGCTCTAGCGATCCTTCTGCCTCAGCCTTCCAAGTAGCTGGAAC
>NW_007270795.1:0-662 GCF_000164805.1 Carlito syrichta | reverse complement strand
AACAAATGGAAAAATATTCCATGTTTATGAATAGGAATAATCAATATTGTTAAGAATCAATATTGTTAAGATGGCAATCTACAGATTCAATGTAATACCCACTAAATTACCAACGTCATTTTTGTAAGACCTGGAAATGGCAATACAGAAATACATATGAAAACATACATGACCATGAATAGCCAAGACAATCATTAGCAAAAGAAACAAAGTGGGAGGTGTCACACTTCCAGACTTTAAATTTTACTATAGGTCTACAATATTCAAAACAGCCTGGTATTGGTACAAGCACAGGCATATAGTCTAATGGAACAGGTTATAGATCCTGGAAGCAAAACCTGAATTTCTCAACTAAGTCATCTTTGACAAAGTCTCCCTAACAGCCACTGGGGAGAGAAGAACCTATTTGGTAAATGGTGCTGGGAAAACTGGCAGACCACATACAGAAGACTGAAACAGAACCCCTACCTATCACCATACACAAACATCAACTCTGAATGAATCAAAGACCTAAACGTAAAACCTCAAATTGTAGTAATCTTATTAAACACTGAAGACATCCTGTGTCCCTCTGCCTAAATTTCTCTAAATACCTCTGTCCTTCTATTAGGTGATTGTTTCTTTCTTTCTTTATTATTATTATTATTATTATTTTTGTGTTG
>NW_007270794.1:0-807 GCF_000164805.1 Carlito syrichta | reverse complement strand
TTGTATAGTTTTATTTGCTCTTCTTATGTGTTTCACTAGCCATTGTCTATTGATATAATAATATTATTTTTCTGTTTTAGTCTGTGAATGTAGTGAATTATATGAATTTTTTTAAATGTTGAACTAACTTACACCACAAGCATAAGTTCCATTTTTTGTAAGTATATAACTCTTATTCTATGTTACTCAATTTGATATGTCAGTGAGTAAAAACTTTTGTGTCTAATTTTATAAGTGATCTTGGTTTGTATCTTTCTTTTGATGTCTTTATCTGGTTTTGATATTAGGGTGCTGGAGTCCTGCTCCAGCCGGGTTCAGGGTACCCCAAAGTTGGAGATGGCGTCGGTGATTGGGGGGAAGAAGAGAAAGAAAGAGACTGGACTCCAGTCTAGTGCAGAAGCGATGTGTGTCATTAGGAATTACAACGGGTCTTTTATACACAAAGTCAGATGTGGGAGGGGCGTCCCCCACCACAAGTAACCTTAATCCATGAAAACTTAATCAATGGTTGCCTTTAAACCCTTTTTCATATAGTCTTAAAATCCCATAACAAAGAATACCCTAATCCGTGACTGACATATTCTATAAACCTTTTTCATCCTAAGCTGATTGATTTATGCCAAGTTAAACAATTCTATAGAAGCTTAATTATGTACTTTACAAATGAAATTGGCCCATCCCAGAATGTTTGGAATGTGGCCCAGTTCAAAGTTCACAGTGGGCTACTTGCAAGTAATCTAGCCGCATTCTTTCAGCAAAACGGCTGTCTTCTAAAACTATATCTACAATTTGCACCTTCAATGAATC
>NW_007270793.1:0-873 GCF_000164805.1 Carlito syrichta | reverse complement strand
TGATCATTTAGGTAGATACACCTGCAATTTGAGCTATATGTGCCCCTGACATTAATAGACCATAACCAAGGAGCAGCAGTCATTGTTGTGTTGTATTTGGGAAAAGACAACTTTCAGAACAAAATGTGTACCTCAGAAAAAAATTCAAAGTTAAAGTCATATGCTTATGTGTAACAGAAACATTGTCAGGCATATACATGGTGTGATTTCTAGAAAACAGACGCAGGCACAAGTTAACATTGAAAGATCGCCAGGTGAAGATGCCCCTCTACCATGGTTTAGCTTGCAAATATGCTTTATGCCACTGTAAGATCAATTTCTACCTTTATTTCTGTATATATTTTTCAACTGTTTAAAGTGTACATAAATAGGGGTAATTTCTGTTATTTGAAAATAGCCCCTCGGGTACTATTAATTTGGGTTCCAGTTATTTATACAGTAATCCATAATATTCTGAAATGTGCCTGGATATTATCTAAAAAGCAGATTCGCTAAGTATGAGATGTCCTTATTGTCTGTAAGTGAATATTTTGCTGAAAAAAGTCCCCAGAGCCCAGCACCATGGCCATTTCCAGAACCTTTTTTGGCAAGTGAATGCTTTCTAAGTAATGGGTACTAAGTGATATTTATTCATCATTATTTTCCAAGTCCTACTTATCAGCCCCTTCAGCAGTGTCACTCCAAAAAAAATGAATAGGAATAAAAATGATTAAGTTAGTTTTTCAGAATTTAATATAAAAATTCCTATCACTGACGCATGGATTTCGAAATGTTTCAAAATGAGAATTAGATTTTAATATCTACGATGTCCAAAAATTAATAATACATCTTGAAGAACCATGATTTTTCAAAGGAAAAAAAGGGGAATTTGCG
>NW_007270792.1:0-761 GCF_000164805.1 Carlito syrichta | reverse complement strand
AAAGCTTCTCTTCTCTCCTCTTTGAGTAGCATAGCTCAGCCCAGGATACAAAGGTCTTGCTACTTTGCAAGTTTGAATCTTTGGAGTTTATCCAACTGGTAATGCAGGTCACTGAAATAATGGTTTTTTTTTGAGGTCCTAACTTGATTGACCTTATATTTATTTATGGGTAAACTTATGAACAAAGATGAAACTCTCAGAACAGTACTTAATTTCAGAACACCAGAGTTTACTATGTTGCCAAACATTAAAGTCCATCCAGAAAAGTATGTGGCTTTTTCTAGCTTCTCCACAGCAGCTATTGCAGACTTGGTTCTGCAAAGTGTTTATTTTTCAGATGAGTCAGACTTGATGACACTGTTGTGCTCCCAGGAGAGCCTGGTCGCCTTTGCTCAGTCCTGACATATAGCCCCCGGTCTTGGGTATCCCAAGGCAGTTCAGGAGAAGGCTCAAAAGAGGTGGGAAAGAATATATATGATTCTGTCTTTTATGGTATGAAGCCAATGAAATGGGGAAGAAGCTCAACTTAATACTTAACCCTTTAAAATAGAAATAGCAAATAAAACGGTTTGGAATCATTATTGAGATTAATTTTGATCTAAGTGATAGAAAACACATGATTAAAATCAAATGAAGCCGGGCTCGGTGGCTCAGCCTGTAATCCCGCGCCTTTGGGAGGCTGAGGTGAGTGAATTGCCTGAGCCCGCGGGTTCGAGACCCGCTTGGGCAGCGAGACCTCATCTCTACAATAAATCAAAAAA
>NW_007270791.1:0-631 GCF_000164805.1 Carlito syrichta | reverse complement strand
AAATATTAGTTACTTTATCAAAAGATATATTCATAGCAAGACTTAGAGATCTCAGAAACATGAGAAGTAGTAGTTACACTTTGTCCATGAAATTATTAGCTTAATTTTAGCATTTTCTCTGATATATATCATTGCTTTAAGTTAATTCAATGCAGTGAACCCTTTATTCAAAAATAAGAAAGAAGGCCTCAATCTGCTTAAAAGTGAATTCATTATTTTCTGATTTTCTATTACTCCTTTTTATTCAGGTATATCCCCAAACTTTTTTTTTTTGAGTTGAAGTCTCACTCTGTTGCCCAGGCTGGAGTGCAATGGGATGCTCATGGCCACTGTAGTCTCTACCTGCTGGGCTTAGGAAATCCTTCTGCCTCAGCCTTCCAAGTAGCTTAAACTACATATGCACACCACCTTACCCTGCTAATTTTTTGATTTATTGTAGAGATAAGGTCTCACCAAGTTGTTCAGGCTGGTTTTGAACCCTCAGGCTCAGGCAATCCTCTCACCTCGGCATCCCAAAATGCTGAGATTATAGGTTGAGCCTCTGCACCAGGCTTTTAATAGCAGCTGTATGACAAATGTGTGGGAAAACGAAGATGGATTAGACATTGTGCCTGCCCTCAAGGGGGTGAAG
>NW_007270790.1:0-672 GCF_000164805.1 Carlito syrichta | reverse complement strand
CCCATCATGACCAAGTAGGCTTCATCGCTGGGAATGCAAGCCTGGTTCAACATTTGTAAAACCATAAATGTACTTAAATACATCAAACAGATGTCAAAACAAAAAACCACATGATTATATCATTAGATGCAGAAAAGGTTTTTGATAAAATCCAACACTCCTTCTTGATAAAAACCCTCAAACATCTAGGCATATGGGGAACATACCTCAAAATAGTAAAAGCCATCTATGAGAAACCCACAGCCAGCATACTCCTAGATGGACAAAAATTTGAACCATTTCCCCGAAAACTGGAACAAGACAAGGATGCCCACTCTCACCCCTCCTGTTCAATATAGTATTGGAAGCCCTGGCTAGAGCAATCAGAGAAAAGAAGGCAATCAGGAGTATCCAAATAGGAAAAGAGGAAGTCAAATTATCTCTCTTTGCAGATGACATAATTGTGTACCTTGAATGCCCAAGAGAATCTGTCAAAAACCTCCTTACACTGATAAAGTCCTTTCCCAAAGTCTCAGGATATAAAATAAATGTGCAAAAGACAATCGCATTTGTTTACACCAATAATAAACAAACAGAAACCCAAATAAAAACCACAATTCCATTCACTGTAGCCACAAAAAAAAATCTTCCTAACCAGAGACGTGAAAGACCTTTACAATGAAAACTACAAAG
>NW_007270789.1:0-1054 GCF_000164805.1 Carlito syrichta | reverse complement strand
CGGTAAAGTGAAGCCTGTGGTAGTTGTTGAGTGTGCACTGCACTCCAGCCTGGGCAACACAATGAAACTTCACTCAAAAAAACAAAAACTAGTAACTCGTAAACATGTTTTGTTTGTTTGTTTAGCAATGATGATACCTTGAACATTTTGAGAAATAGAGACTGAAATTCATTGTGCCTTGATATCATGGTGGCCAAAGTGAAGAGATTGATTTGGCAGGGAACAGAATTCTCAGGCATTTGGGGTCTTATAGCGGTTGTTTCTCAATGCAAATCAATAATTTATTCATAAAGATATAGTTTCCAAATTTGCAGTTTTTTTTTTATTGGTGCAATTTTCTTAAGCTTGCATTACTGTTGGGCCCTCACTTAAAAATGGAAAGATCAGATAATAGCAAATAATCACTATACTGTTATTACTAGCTCTCCTTCAACTCTTAAATTGAGGCAAAAAAAGTTTACTTTATTAAAATCAGGATGTATGCCACACATTGAGGAAAAAAGGAGGGGAGAAGGGAAGGACTGATAGAAAGAATGCATCTTAAAGTTTGACTTGGGAATGATATCTCAGAATTGGGATGCCTTTGGCAATTCAACACCTTTGACTAATAGTTTGAGTTAATCAATCAGTGACCTGTATTCAGTATTCCTTCCAAGTCTTGTAGTGTTTTACCTAAATGCTTTTCCTAAAAGAATCGATTTGTTTGAAGGAAGTTACCAATGTTCACAGTTTAGCCATCATTTTAGTACTCATTCCATTAACAGTTAACTTAGTAGTATTTAAACGTTCCTGCATTTTTTACTCTATGTAATATCTTGATGCCTTAGAAAGATAAGGTACTGGAATTATGCCCATGTTACTGATGGAGAACAGAAAAACAGATTATTTAATTTAAACATGCAATAGGGACAAATTCAAACCTTGGTATTTTGACTCTAGTGTACATTTTCTCAGTCATTATATTCTATAGCCTCTTGACGACTTGATAAATGATCTTTGCCAGTCCATAGTTTGACTTTGTAAAAGATTGTTCAGCAAACATATTTATGGATGG
>NW_007270788.1:0-821 GCF_000164805.1 Carlito syrichta | reverse complement strand
CACGCCCGGCTGATTTTTGATTTATGTAGAGATGAGGTCTCGCTGCCAGGCAGGTCTCGAACCGGCAATCCACTCACCTCAGCCTCCAAAGGCGCGTAATTACAGACTGAGCCACTGAGCCCGACTACACTAATACTTTTTAAAAAATGAACTACCTGTTTTGGATTTAAATCTATACTTTTTTCAAAAATATGAAATTATTATGAAGCATTATGTTTCTTCTGAAAGGGAAATGGGGTTTTAATATCTGGATTATATTTATAAATTAAGAAGCAGCAGCAGGCTTTGAATTATTCTCGAACTCAGCAGGTTAGCAGGGACTGATAGCAGATTTAGGACATTACCTGTAATATAGAGAGCAGATTAAGCTACTTTCTGCAGCAATACCTGGCTTCACCTCCTGTGTGCAAATGGGTTTGTTGTTGAAGCAAGGCCAACGGAAATCGTAAAGTTAGCAGTGTTCACCTTTTGATTACTGCAGTTTCTTCCACTTCTGACCACCTGCCACAGGGCCCAGCAACGTGAGAGGCCCTGGGACTCAATGGTGAAGGCATGGTTCTGCCCTCAAGACTTCTGAACAACTCCCAACCGGTGCTGTAAAAAAGATATGTATACAACCATCGATGTGGTGAATATGATACCACCATATACAGAGAAGCACAGAGTTGGAAATGTTTCACTGAGGAAGGCCTTGTAGAGCCTTGGAGAGGTGGATCCATCTGGCTGGTTCAGTTCATTTACTTAGTCACTCAGCAAATGATGCTGACCCTGTACTCTGTGACAGGTCTTGTATTTGGTACTGGGCTTGTAGATACCAGGGA
>NW_007270787.1:0-727 GCF_000164805.1 Carlito syrichta | reverse complement strand
TTGAGTGGTGAATGTTGGTGGTGAGAAGTAAAGGAAACTCATAGAACCCCTAAGGGAAGCAAGCTAAATCGTTGGCTATGGACAGCTAGGAAGCGTATCCCCGCAATCAAAGCACACTTCATTGTGGACCAAAACCACTCCCGCTAAGGGTAGGCCAGGCATGGAATCTCCCACCTGTCATCCAGCACTTTGGCGGACTGAGGACGGAAGATTGCTGGAGCCCAGGAGTTGAAACATGACTGTGTAACATCAGGCAGCCTCATCTCTATCTCCAAAATGTCATCAATGAGCTGGGCTTGGAGACATAGGCTTTTCGTTGCAGCCGCTTGGGAGGATTGCCTGAGCCCCGGAGGTCTACCCTGTGGTCAGGTGTGATTGTACCACTCTAGTACCGTCTGGGCATCAGAGTGAGGCCCTGACTCATAGAGAAACGCAACCCACAGATGCGGAAAACATATTTGCGAATGTACATCTGACAAGGGATGATCAGCTCGGAACTACAAGGAACTGCCACTTGCCGACAAGAAAAAAGCAAACAGCCTCATTTCACAGTGAGCAAAAGATATGAACAGACCCATCTCAACAGCAGACATACAAGCAGCCACCAAAGACATTGGAAAAAGCTCAGCCTCATTTGTCATCCGAAAATGCAAGTGAAAACGACCTTGAGGAGTCACCAATTTTCAGTCAGGATGGCTATCATCAATCATTCCCAAAACAACAGATG
>NW_007270786.1:0-628 GCF_000164805.1 Carlito syrichta | reverse complement strand
TTTAGAGGGGAATTGCAGATCAAACCCTCACTAAACATATTTATGCACAAAGGAAAAATATTTTTTAAATAGATGAACTAACAAAACAGTTAAAATTATTTTTTATAAAAAAGTAATTGAAAATTAAAAAACAAAAGCAAAAGTCAGACAACAAACACAAAGAAAAACATGCCCTCTTGTGGCAGGCTCTGTAATTTTTCCTCTAATCATGTCTCTCCTGCAGAGCCCCCTCTTTCACTCTCTTCTCAGGGAATGATGCAGTGGAGGTGGGTGGGGCTGCAGGCCTCCCCTCCCACTCTCCTATGGTCAGGGAGATCTCTGGTGAGAAGGTACAGGACTGTCTCTTCCCCAGGTATGTACTCTTACTGGGGTGCCACAGCCAGGCCTTATCCTGGAATGGTGTTCTCCTATTGTGACTGAAATCCAGGCCCCACCTGTGTTTGTCCCTCCCAGTGGTGGCCCAACTGTGTGGGTCTGACATTCAGAGGATTGCTGGGAAAGAGGGGTTTGTGTCAGCCCCAGACTCACCAATGATCTCTTTGGAGTTCTTTCTCCTCCCTTCTGGCCACACTCACCAGTGATCTCTTTGGAGTTCTTTCTCCTCCCTTCTGGCCACATGCTTTGTCCG
>NW_007270785.1:0-430 GCF_000164805.1 Carlito syrichta | reverse complement strand
TTTCAGGATTAGCCCGGGGTGGGACAGTGGGAACGTACTGAATGCCCCTGAAATATGCAGATTATTTATGTATTCATTTATTTTGAGTGGGAGTCTCTGTTGCCCAGCTGGAGTACAGTGGCATGATCACAGCTATTGCAGATTTCCGGGTTCAGGTGATCCTCCTGCCTCAGTCTTCTGAGTAGCTAGAACTACAAGTGCTCACCACCGTGCCTGGCTAACTTTTTTTTAATTGTAGAGACAAGGTCCCGCCACGTTGCCCAGGCTGGTCTCAAACCCCTAGGTTCAGGCAGTCCTCTCACCTCAGTCACCCAAAGTGCTGGGATGACAGGCTGAGCTACTATGCCCAGTCATGTACTGGTTTTTTTGAGTCAGAGTCTCCCTCTGTCACCCAGGCTGGAGCACAGGAGCATGCTCACGGACACCGCAG
>NW_007270784.1:0-582 GCF_000164805.1 Carlito syrichta | reverse complement strand
GGAGTGCAGTAGCCACTCCCAGCCACCACAGCCTTGACCTGCTGGGCTCCGGCGATCCTTCCACCTCAGCCTTCCAAGTAGCTGGAACTAAAGGTGCACGCTACCACGCCCAGCTAATTTTTGATTTTATTGTAGAGATGAGGTCTCACTAAGTTGCTCAGGTGGGTCTCAAACCCGTGGGGTCAGGCAATCCACTCACCTCAGCCTCCCAAACTGCTGGGATTGCAGGCTGAGCCACCGAACCCGGCTGACAACTTAGTTTAAGTGATTGTTTAGCATCTGGATTCTCAATTAGACTGTAACCTACGTGATGACAGGGATTGGGTCTGTTTTATTCCTCATTATCTATTCATTACTGACCATATATTAGGGTCGTGAATATTTGGGAAACATATGAAGATGCATTGCCACAAGGTCTTACCATGAAACAACCACAATTTTGTTGACATTTTTCAAAGAAAAAAACCTGAAACACTTTTTATAAATAGTCATACCTACTCAGTTCATTTGTTTGGTGGATTATATTTGCAAGTAGTACTTGTATTTAGCAAAATGTCATCAGAAGTCATCTGTTAATTGCAC
>NW_007270783.1:0-665 GCF_000164805.1 Carlito syrichta | reverse complement strand
TAAAAAAAAAAAATCACATGCACGCCTTCAAAGTGGAGTGGATAAAGAAAATGTGGTACAGGTGTACAGTGGAATATTACACAGTCAGGAAGAACAAAATCATGTCCTTGGCAGCAACATGCATGCAACTGGAAGCCATCATTCGTGAAATGTCACAGAAACAAAAAAACTGAATATCACAAGTTCTCACTCATAAACAGGCCCTACATATTGGACACAAAAACAGAAAGAAGGGAAAAAACTGACACTTAACATGCTAATAATGAGGGGAGGGAGGGAGAAAGGACAGGGTGCACAAACAACCCATTGGGTACCATGTCCATTACTAGAGGAAGAAAGGGCTCACTAGAATTCCAAATTTCACTTGCATAAATTTACCTACATAGCAAATCATTACATATACCCCACATCTCCAAAATAAGGTAAAATTACAATAATATATATATATCACATGCATGCTTTCCCAATCTTGAATGCATATTGAAATATGTCCTTTGCAACAGGCAGGCTCCCACATCTGCTTCCTGGACCACAGGCTGTTTTGGTATGAAAGGTCATATAAAGGTCTTCAGAACTTCTATGACATGCCAAAGCAAATGATACAGTTGACTCTTGAACAACACGAGTTTGAGCTGTATGAGACCACTTACACATCGATTTTCTAC
>NW_007270782.1:0-602 GCF_000164805.1 Carlito syrichta | reverse complement strand
CATTTACCAAGACAGTATGTAGTCAAGTACTTCAAGTACATTTTTTCTGTTAACCCTCATGATGGTGCTGTGAAGTGGTATCTTATATTATCTCTATTTTCCAGATGGAGACATTGAGGTTTACAGAGGTTAAGTAGCTTGTCCAGGATCACACAGTTAAGGAGTAGTATTAACTATGTCTGGATTCAAACCCAAGTCTACAGAAAATGTGGACATTTCTTCAAAATGTCAAACACAGCAGAAGACTCTTGCCTTCTCCAGAGAGAGATTCTACCTCTCCTAATTGCTCATGGCTGGTGCTTGAGCCAGGATCAGGAGGGTGGTGGTGGCAGCAGCAGGGTGGGTGGTGGGTCACAGCAGCAGAAAGCTTGTGTGTTTGTGCACGTGCTGGTACCTGAGAAAGGGAAATGGTTCTTTTGAGTCTGATTCTTGACTGTGTTCATATTTGGGGGTGGGGGGGTGTGGTGAACAGATCACCATGAATACCCTGCAGATTGCTATGGCCTGTGGTAAGGGAAAAATGACTGGATTATACTTTCAGCTTGCCTCTGCAATTTTATTATTAATGTCAGTGAATTGAGTTTCTATATCTGCATCTGAGT
>NW_007270781.1:0-375 GCF_000164805.1 Carlito syrichta | reverse complement strand
ACAAGAACAGAAGAGAAGACATTTGCCAGAACAGAATAACTAGTGCAGTCAATAAAGTTAACTTGTCCTTCCACCTCAGCCTTTCAAGTAGCTGGAACTATAGTCATGCAATTCTATGCCCAACTATTTTCTTTTTGGGGGGCTTATTGTACAGAAGAAGTCTCACCAAGTTGACCAGACTAGTCTTGAACCTGTAGGTTCAGACAAACCACTCTCCTCATTTTCCTGAAGTGATGGGATTACAGGATGAGCTATTGAGCCCAGCCATGAACAGCTGTTTTACACCTGTTTTACAAGGTCATTAATCTCATTATTAGGACAGAGATCACAACACTTAATTACCTTTTTTTGTCTCTACTTCTTAATATGAACACC